>NW_021941576.1:0-42500 GCF_902148855.1 Sphaeramia orbicularis | reverse complement strand
GAGTCCGACCTTCACCTGAACTGATCTAAAACAAAAGATATGGTCATCGATTTTAGAAAACAACAGGACAGGCACAGAGTCACTGTAATTAAAGGTCAGACTATAGAGCAAGTGCAATCAGACAAATACCTTGGGATGATAATTGATGAAAAACTGAGTTTTACTGAAAACTGCAGATCTGTGTGTAAACAGGACCATCAGCACCTCCACCAGCACCAAAACTGGAACACTTCCACATGGACCGAACCATTTGAACTTTGTTTGGTTATTCCTTTATTGAGTCAGTTTTCTCTTTTTGTCTGGTGCCGTGGTTCGCTCAGACCTCAGTTGCAGAGAAACTCACTGAATCAAACAGTCAGATGGTCCAGTCGCCTGATTGGTCAGACCCAGGCTTGTCCCGCCTCCCTGTCCACTAAACAGGTCCAGAGGATGGCTTCATCAGTTTTTAACAATGACTCCCATCCTTTACCAGCTGAACTTCAGCTCCTTTCCTCTGGACGGAGGTTCCTAGTCCCAGGTTCAGGACACAGCGTTTCTAAAAACAGTTTTGTTCCTGTCGCCGTCACTGAGCTCAAGAAGAAACAGTGACATTGCACTTTATTTACTTATTTTAGTTATTTATTCTATTTCTTTGCTCCGTTTATTATCATTGTGACTTCAAATTTTAAAATTTTCGGTTCTTATCCTGGTTTTTATCCCAGACTGTTTTTATCTTGTCTGGGTTTTTATTGTGTTCTTTTGCATCTTGTTTTTATTTATTTGATCTTATTTATTTATTTTATTCTTTTACTCATCCATGCTGCTGTACTGATGAATGGTGGAACTCTGAGCACTGTTTGTCCTGTCTTTTTGTCCTGTCTGTAAGCTCGATCCAGTCCCTGTCTAACATGTTCAGTGTATGTCTTGTTGTAATACCAAAGCAATCACCTCGACTGCAAAACAAATCGACCCACGGGTACAAATAAAGTAACTTTGAACCTTGAACCTTCTTTGCAACAAAGTTCTTAAGGATGAGTGTTTGACCTGGCTGACATGTTTGGACTACGTCTGCAGTCTTTGTCAGAGCGTCATCTGACGTGTGAACACGTGAGTTTTAATCAGGTGACTGGCCTGGCAGGGATACAGGAAAAATGGGATAAGGGAAAAATGGGATAAGGGAAAACTTTGAACATCAGAGACCAACGAGCACAAGAGGTGGATAAAAGAGGCCAAGGAGATCAGGAAGTGGGCCAACGGTTCCATGAACTGGGACCAGGGAGCTTACACTGTCTGGCATACCTGGGACTCCATCCTCCAGAGACCACCGGACAGAGCGGAGGGTGGGGGGGTGGGGGGTAGCTGGCCTAAGAGATCCGTTAGGCTGGTCACCTGATAAAAAAACACATGCTCATACGTCAGATGACACTCTGAGAAAGACTGCAGACGAAGTCGAAACATGTCAGCGAGGTAAATCACTCACCCAAACTAACTTTGTCCCAAAGGAGAATTATTCATCTAGTCAGTGATGGTGTGATGAGGTCGGATCTTTGTGGCCAAATGCTTGACCAAAAGCCTGATCAGGCAAAGCCCCATAGAACAGTTCATTTTGGAATACTGACATCTGCTGGTGTGTTCCATGTGGACTAGCGGATCTCTGAGTATAAATGTATTATTTCTAAATCTCCATTTGAGGTTTTGCAAAGCCAGATGAAATTAATCTGTCCAGATCATGGTATATCAGTGAAGTCATACTGGTGGTATATCAAGGCGTTAATACATCAGTTGTTGTATATCAATAAAATATCATGTTCCGTATGTGGCTGTATTTGTGGATAAACTGTTCCAGAAAGTTCTCATGTGAATGGGATATATTTGAGATCAGCCAAGTTCTGTGGACGACTGAGGACTACTGCTTTTATGATTTTTATTCAGGAATAAAAACTCTTTGACAGCGTCAGGGTTCAGGCCATTCCTTCTTTTTGATAGAACTTCCTCAGCCTTAGAATTTGAAAACTTTCACTCACAGGGGACTAATGACACACATTGAAATGCATAACGAGGCAGTCATGTGATTTCAGCAAACGGGGCCTCATGTGTGCTTTGTCACACTTATTACAATACAGGCCTTGAGACTATGGAGCCAAAACCAGGACTTTAATCATTGATAGTGAAAATACAATATGAAAGTGGCCTGGGTTGGATGTGAAAAAATCAGATTTGTGCTGTTCAAATTGTCTTTACCAGATCAGATACAGGTCATGTAGGTGCAAAAAACTGGATGTGGGCCACGTTTGCTAGCAGTCTGAACGTAGCCTTAGGTGAGGAAGCCAATGGAGGCTTGGAGCTGATCACATCTGAGTCTGTCCAACTACACATGCCTCCCCTCTAAAATTATCATCTCAAGTACAACAACAACAACAAATACAATAATAATAATAATAATAATAATAATAATAATAATAATAATAACTAGAAGCACTCAGAGAGCGCAGACCTCCACCAAGGCTGATCAGTGGCCCCCCCGTGGGCCCCCCCCACGCCAAGGAGGTTATGTTTTTGCCAGGGTTTGTTTGTTTGTTTGTCTGTCTGTTTGTCTGTCCGTTAGTGTGCAACATAACTCAAAAAGTTATGGACAGATTTTGATGAAATTTTCAGGGTTTGTTGGAAATGGGCCCCCCCATGGGCCCCCCCCACCCCCGATCACCACCAAAATTGAATCATTTCTTCCTTATCCCATTTCCAACAAACCCTGAAAATTTCATCAAAATCTGTCCATAACTTTTTGAGTTATGTTGCACACTAACGGACAGACAAACAGACAGACAAACAAACAAACAAACAAACAAACAAACAAACAAACAAACCCTGACAAAAACATAACCTCCTTGGCGGAGGTAATAAACAAAGTGCCTGACAAAAACTTGGTCAACAGTTTTATGTAAATCATTTTCTGGTGGCAAATATCCCTGGAGTTAGATTGAGCCCAAAGGTAACATGTGTTAGTAATATTTGAGGATAATAAGAGGGTTAAGTCATAACCACCATTTGCAGTTTTTATTAACAAAGCCTAAAAGGCAAACAAATTCAGTTTTTTGTGTGTTCCAGTATTGAACGCTGCTGACAGATGTGTTTGTTATGTGTAAGTATGTGTATAAATTCACTACTGTAAGGCTCACACTGTACTAGCATAGAATGAACACATTTATTTTTGGGCTTTTTATGCCTTTTTATTGGATAGAAAAAGAGCAGGGACAGGGGCAATATGGGTAAAAGTCCTCTAAAATTTTATTTTACAGCAATTTTAATTATTTTAAATAATTAAAAAAATATATTTTGTGACAATTAAATGTTGTAGTGGTGGCCTGGCAGATTGCAACCAACTTGAAGAGCCAGTAAATGATGTGTTATTGTATTATTCAGTGGAAAAACAGGATAAAGTACCCGTGGATGACCTCTGTAAGTACTACTGATATTCTGACTGTGTATTTTGTCTCTCCCAGAAAACATCATTAGTGTCAAGCAGACAACGACCTTTGTTCCCTCCAGAACCATCACCTACAGCACCAGCTTCCTCACACAGTTCAGATGGGTTCTCAAAAGAACATTCCAGAACCTCATGCTCAACCCTCAGACCTCTATCGCTCAGGTAAGAAGAACTGAAACCACCTGAGAACATTTGAAGGCCATCACCAAACTGCAGCTTCTGTCAGAGACCCCGTACACAAATGGAAATCTGACTGTTTATCAGTTAGGGTTATAAAGGTTAGGGTTTAGAAGTGGTTGTCAATCTTTTTCTGTCGACACCCCCCCCCCCCCCCCCCCAACCCCAGCAACATTGTAACAGTGGTGCAATTATAACTGTTATTGAAAGAAACATCAATATTGTAACAATACATTTTGCTTTTCCTTGAATAATTTGTTGTGTAAATTACAAATTATTTCGATTTTTACTTGATCTTTACAAATGAACTCAACCAGACTGCTCCCTGAGACAATATGTTTCCAAATAAAAATAGCAAGTGTGCAATTATCTTACAACTATGACAGTAAAGTTACTTTTTTTTAAGAACAACAAGCACATTTTGGTACCAAAGATGACCAGTTGAACAATATCAGCCTGTTTCCACTGTACATCTGAGAACATTCAAGTGTAAACTGTCCAAACTGTGGACAAACACAAACATGTCCCACGTGTCTTTTCCAGTCCAGTCCTGCTCCACTGTCCAAACCTAAACTCTTTGTCTGGTCTAGTCACAGATCACCATGGCAGTAGATTTTGTTTTTTTTTTTGGTACGTCCATAAAATGAGTCCAGGGTGCTCCAATGCTAAAATGTTAGTTCCACCTGCTACATGTTGTAACCTGAAGACCCCACCCCACCCCTCCCTCGGGGGTCCACCCCACAGTTTGACAGACACTGCTGTATTCGTCTAATCCCAGATTTGCTGTATATATCTAATCCCAGATTTGCTGTATTCGTCTAATCCCAGATTTGCTGTATATATCTAATCCCAGATTTGCTGTATATGTCTAATCCCAGATTTGCTGTATATATCTAATCCCAGATTTGCTGTATATGTCTAATCCCAGATTTGCTGTATATGTCTAATCCCAGATTTGCTGTATATATCTAATCCCAGATTTGCTGTATTTGTCTAATCCCAGATTTGCTGTATATGTCTAATCCCAGATTATCTGTATATGTCTAATCCCAGATTTGCTGTATATGTCTAATCCCAGATTTGCTGTATATATCTAATCCCATATTTGCTGTATATGTCTAATCCCAGATTTGCTGTATATGTCTAATCCCAGATTTGCTGTATATGTCTAATCCCAGATTTGCTGTATATGTCTAATCCCAGATTTGCTGTATATATCTAATTCCAGATTTGCTGTATATGTCTAATCCCAGATTTGCTGTATATGTCTAATCCCAGATTTGCTGTATATATCTAATCCCAGATTTGCTGTATATGTCTAATCCCAGATTTGCTGTATATATCTAATCCCAGATTTGCTGTATATGTCTAATCCCAGATTTGCTGTATATATCTAATCCCATATTTGCTGTATATGTCTAATCCCAGATTTGCTGTATATATCTAATCCCAGATTTGCTGTATATGTCTAATCCCAGATTTGCTGTATATGTCTAATCCCAGATTTGCTGTATATATCTAATCCCAGATTTGCTGTATATATCTAATCCCAGATTTGCTGTATATATCTAATCCCAGATTTGCTGTACATGTCTAATCCCAGATTTGCTGTATATGTCTAATCCCAGATTTGCTGTATATGTCTAATCCCAGATTTGCTGTATATATCTAATCCCAGATTTGCTGTATATGTCTAATCCCAGATTTGCTGTATATATCTAATCCCAGATTTGCTGTATATATCTAATCCCAGATTTGCTGTATATGTCTAATCCCAGATTTGCTGTATATATCTAATCCCAGATTTGCTGTATATATCTAATCCCAGATTTGCTGTATATATCTAATCCCAGATTTGCTGTACATGTCTAATCCCAGATTTGCTGTATATGTCTAATCCTAGATTTGCTGTATATGTCTAATCCCAGATTATCTGTATATATCTAATCCCAGATTTGCTGTATATATCTAATCCCAGATTTGCTGTATATATCTAATCCCAGATTTGCTGTACATGTCTAATCCCAGATTTGCTGTATATGTCTAATCCCAGATTATCTGTATTAGTCTGATCCCAGATTATCTGTTTTGTTCTTCGTTCAGGTGGCAGTCACCATCTTCCTGGCTTTGGTAGTTGGAGCCATTTTCTTCAATGTGAGCGATGATCCAAACAGTGGGATTCAAAACAGGTCGGATGTTCCACAAAGTCTGTTTACAGCTTTATTACTGAGCCTTTAGAACACACATTCATGGTGCCATCATTTCACTGAAGTCTGTTTATGTCCTAAGGTTTATTTCTTTATGGACACAGAATGACCTACTGAATCAAGCCCAGATCATAACACTGACCCCACAGGCTGGTACTGTAGGCACTAGGCATGATGGGTAATCACTTTCTTCTCACCCTGATGTGTCCATCACTCTGGAACAGGGTCAGTCTAGACCAGGGCTGTTAGACTCATTTTAGTTTAGGGGCCACATTCAGCCTAATATAATCTAAAGAGGGCCGGACCAGTGAAATAATATAAATAATAGGAGAAGAACTTTTGAGGGAACAAAGTAAATTCTGTAATGAAAATGTTTTGGATTTGAACATAACATGAACAACTCGAAAAGCCCTTGGAGAGCACAGACCTCCACCAAGGCAGATCCAAATTGCATTTACTTCTCTTAAGACATTTCAGGATTTTCACATTTTTTGTAAAACAACAGTTGTTTAATATAAACATTTTCATGTAATTTTACTTTTTTACACTAAAACAAAGATAACATTTGCTGTTTTCATTATTTATAGGTTTAATATGATAGTATTTTACTGGTTCCGACAAAATTGATATCTAATTAAGTCTGCATGTGGAATCTGAATTCAAATGATTTTGACATCCTCAATTGTTAATTTCTTCAGTGTAATTTTTTTGTATTTCACAAATTCATCCTATGGGCCAGATTGGAATCTTTAGTGGACTGGATTTGGCCCCAGGCCGCATGTTTGACACCTGTGATCTGGACTCATCAGACCACATGACCCTTTTCTACTGGAACACAATCCAATCTGTATGTTCTCTATCAAACTGAAATGAGAAAATACTCAGTGCATCAGTTAGAATTAAAGAACATGTCCGAACTGAAGCACATTAATCACTATGAACCATTTGTTTAACCCTTAAAGACCCAAACAGCCACTGGTGACCTAAACCATCTGCTGATCTAAACTGTTTAGTTCCTGTTGATCCACTAATCCTATCAATCCATGTCAATAACTGGTGTCAAATACAGTTCTTCATCTTCTCATGGTCATCAGATATGACCATATTTGGATGTTCAGAGGCTCCGTAGTTACCATGGAAACACCATCATCTTCTCCAACATTGATTCTCCAGTCGAACCCATGCAGTTGGATCAATGACAGTGGATGGACACACTGGGTTTATGTTCAGTTCATGACAGATTGGACTGAAAAAGACACTGTTTATTCAGTTTGATCTGTTTCTGATAGAAGAACCATCAACTGTAATCTGAGCTTTAATGAACATCTACAGGATCAATAAATAAAATATAGGAAAATACATGATTTACACTGAAAAAAATGCAAAATAAGGAGGATAATTATTACAATCACTGGTGATAAATCACTTGAGAAAGGTTGAATATGTAGAAAACTTCCTTTGGGAAGTGACACAAAAGTGTTGGGTTCATTCAGTCCTAATCTAATCCTAACCCTAATCCTAACCCTAACCCTAACCCTAACCCAGGCAGGAACTGTTTTTGGCCCAGTTGTGTATTTGGTCTTTGGAGCTCAGAGTTTAGATTTAGGAGGATGGAATGGTAGAAATAGATTCTAAGGTTTTCATTGGCGTATCCTCATCTGTTAAACAACTCATTTTTTTCTTTAATATGTGTCAAAGGTCCACCATGTTCCCACAGTAGCTCAGTATTTTCCAGTTCTAAACCCTGTAGCGCCCTCTGGTGGATCACTGTCACCTGCTGGCTTTGACAGTGCTCCAGTGCACCACACTGTTCTTTTGTTTGTTTGTTTGTTTGTTTGTTTGTTTTTAAAGTTCTTCTTTACCCTTGAGATTGAGCAGCAGCCGATGAACTGAATACATTTGATTTAATTTCTACAAAGTCTTCACTCCATTTTTGTGAGTCTTGATAGACTGTAAACGGTCACTTGACTTGTTCACAGGCTTTACTATACAACTGATACAACTGCGGGGGGGGGCGGCGCTCATTGAACTGGACCTGAAACCAAATCTATATGGACTCCTGTTTGGAGCTGAAGAGTGAACACATGTGACTTTGTGTCGCTCATCTTGTTGTTTTCTTGACTCCAGGTTCGGCGCTCTCTTCTTCATCGTGGTTAATCAGTGCTTCAGCTCGCTGTCATCGGCCGAACTCTTCATCACAGAGCGGAAGCTCTTCATGTAGGTTGGACTCCCACCTCTGTCCATCTGTCCATCTGTCCATCTGTCCCTAAATGTTAAAGACAAACATGGATCAGAATTTGTTCCCCTCTGGTTTCAGTCATGAGTACATCAGTGGATACTACCGTGTGTCTGTCTACTTCCTGTGTAAAATCCTGTCTGACATCATCACCCTCAGGACCATCCCTGCCATCGTCTTCAGCTGTGTGGCATACTTCATGATCGGTGGGTGGGACTTGAACCTTCATTTACCTTTTATGCCCCGTTTCCACTACGTGGTATCGACTCGACTCAACTCAGCCTTTTTGCGTTTCCATTACATAAAAGGACCTGGAATCTGGTACCTGGTCCTAGTTTTTTGGACTCTGGTACCTGGTCCTAGTTTTTTGGAATCTGGTACCTGGTCCTAGTTTTTTGGAATCTGGTACCTGGTCCTAGTTTTTTGGACTCTGGTACCTGGTCCTAGTTTTTTGGACTCTGGTACCTGCTACTAGTTTTTTGGAATCTGGTACCTGGTCCTAGTTTTTTGGAATCTGGTACCTGGTCCTAGTTTTTTGGACTCTGGTACCTGGTCCTAGTTTTTTGGTACCTCCTCCTCTGCTGAGGTTCCAGGACTGGGGACCAGATCCTAAAGGTGACACTGTGTAAACACTGCAGACCTCTGATTGGTCAGAGTGGTGTGTGTGCTGTTTCCATGTGTTTGTTTCATCCATATAATACCATATGGTTGTGCTGTGCAAACCTCCGTTTCCCACAATGCACGTTGCAACAAAATTCCTCAGATGCCCCAGTGACGTCCTGGGTCGGTTTTTAAACACACAATTTGTTTATAGTGGATGGAACTAAGAAACTGTTCACCATGAGGGAAGAGATTCAGGAGAGTAATGACAGACAGACTAACGGACGAATGAGACTGAGGATATGACTGAGGATGGACAGATCTGAGGAAACTCTGCTCACAAAAGTCTCCTGCACCTTTAAAGTGTAGATTGTGTTGTGAAATATGACCGTAATGCACAGTATGTTCTGTAAACGAAGCAAGCAGTCCTGCTGAGCAGAAACGTGACAATAGCAGTGTGGACATACAGTATGTATGTATATATACCCCCCCCCCCCCTTTCAATTTTGTCTGGATCTGCCACTGCATGGGCTTCAGTATTGTCTTTGAAATCACTGTTCCTTTTCCTACTGTTGTTTCCATCTCAATACAGCATTTGGGATAATTCAAATGTCTGTCTGCATCATGTATCTCTTAAATTATTTTCATTGATTGTCATACAGTTGTCGTATCTTCTTTGTAATTACTGGATATGGTTACATGATGATTTTTAAATCCGAGTTATTTTTTCAGAAGAAATTAATTCGGAACTAAAGTATTTTCTCCTGTTTACATGGAAATGTTAAACCTGAATAAAGGTTTACATGAGGTATTAATGAGGTAGAGCAGTGAGCAGAAGGGTTTGTGCTGCAGTGCTCATGTTGCTTTGTTCTGGCTGCCCTTCTGTTAGCTTAGCCCTTCTGTTAGCTTAGCCCTTCTGTTAGCTTAGCTTAGCCCTTCTGTTAGCTTAGCCCTTCTGTTAGCTTAACTTAGCCCTTCTGTTAGCTTAGCCCTTCTGTTAGCTTAGCTTAGCCCTTCTGCTAGCTTAGCCCTTCTGTTAGCTTAGCTTAGCCCTTCTGTTAGCTTAGCTTAGCATAGTCACTGCATTTCCATGGTCACACATATCCAGTTTTTTAAAGGTGATTTGTCGTCTTTTGTCAGTGATTTTGTCAAATCCGATTCTCTCTAATTATTTCTTCAGATCTGCGACTTACTGCACTCATACAATCTGTGGACTGTTGTGTTGACGGAAGTTGGAAAATCTTTTTGTTGAAGGGATGCATGCGCTAAATTAGCTTTGCTTTAGCGTTTTAGCTTTGCATTAGTTTTTATTTCCCAGATTTTCTTCCTGCAGTAAGTCACATGACCATGATCTGAGCCTCAGTTTGTGATCATATTGACCCCAGTGGACTAAAGGAATGATTAGGGAGAACTGAACTGACCCAAATCACTCCTAAAATACTACAGATCACCTCTAAAAGCCTGGCTACGTCTGAGCAGAGGAATGAAGCCATTATGCTAAGCTAGGCTAAGCTAACGTTAGGGCTGCAGTTCAAACTGTTTGTCCCACTGGTGGAACTCATTAGTTCAGGACAAATGAATGAATCCAAAGCCAGTGTTGAACTGTTCCTTCAGGGTTTTCCAGGCTGGTAGATCCCATCAGAATATTCCACTGGAACGCTTTGGGAAGACTAGACTGCGGTGCAGATTCTTCCACCAGCGCAGAATGTGTGCGTCATCGCCACAGGACAAGACACTGAGCATGTGCAGAATGGAAGGAATAAAGTCCAAACGGAATAAAGGCTTTACATGTCCAGGAAGAATTTAGAGCGCAGTTAAAAGAGGATTAAACCAGTGACTTTAATCAGGTTTAAATTTAATCTGAACTTTTCTGTTTCAACTGGAATAAGGTGTTTACATGGACATCTGAAATAGGATCCAACCTTTAATCAGATTAAACCAGGAATAAAAGTTGTCATGGAAACACATGGATTGTCTTGAACACTGCTATTGAAACTTTAATCATTTTTTGGTCATTGTTCCTCATGTTTTGCAGGTTCTTTTCTATTTACTGTGATATTCCTGTAGTCAGATCCACCCTAATGCTTCCTCTGTGGTGCAGGTCTGAAGCCCACAGCTGAAGCTTTCTTCTTGTTCTTGTGTGCAGGTCTGAAGCCCACAGCTGAAGCCTTCTTCCTCTTCATGTTCACGGTGGCTCTGGTGTCCTACACGGCCACCTCCATGGCTCTGGCCATCTCTGCAGACCAGACGGTGGTGGCCATCGCTAACATCTTCATGACCATCGCCTGTGTCTTCATGATGGTAACAGACAAACTACACCTGCACATCTGAGTAGGACGTCCCAGTTTTAGGACTTCTGTTCTGATCCAGTTCTTAATTTGACCAGTGTATTTTTTATATATTAGTAACCCCCCCAAAAAATTTCATCCCAGTCCGTACAGTTTTAGAACCCCCCCCCCACCTCCATCTTTAGGGTGTCCGTCAGCCCAGTAAAATCCTTCATTTGTGGGTTAGTTCTGCCATGTTTGCATGTGCAAATGTCATATTAGAGGTTTTGGGGGATGCTCCTGTCGTTTATGAAGGTCTCATTACATGTACAGGTCAAAGGTCACATGATTTTAAACAAGGTCCAGGTCATGTGACAGTTCAAAATGGGTCCAATCCCAGGTTTTTTCAGATTTCTTTCTGTCCTAGTCTGATTTGACAGATCTGCACTCAGAACATCTGAGCCTACTGTACCCATCTGGTACCATCCCTTTTCTGTGCTTCAGCAGGTACCACATTTCTTTTTCCAGAGAAGGGGGGGTGGCTGTGGCTCAGTTGGTACAGCAGGTTGTCCAATGACCAAAGGGTCGGCGGTTCAAATCCTGTCCACAGGTTGTAGTGTCCTTGGGCGAGACACTGAACCTTCAGCTGCTCCTGTGCACAGACTGTCCTAACCCTGGATGATCCCATCACACACACCTGGAAGGCACTGCCTGGACCCACTGGAGAAAGAAAAGTTCTGCAGTGAAATCAGCCCTGAGTGCAGATCTGTCGAATCAGACTAAGGCAGAAAGAAATCTGAAAAAACCTGGGATTGGACCCATTTTGAACTGTCACATGACCTTGACCTTGTCTAAAATCATGTGACCTTTGACCTGTACATGATTGTAGACCTTCATAAACGACAGTTCCATCCTCCAAAACCTCTAATATGACATTTACATGAGCAGATCTGGCAGAACTAACCCACAAATGAAGGATTTTCCATTAAAAATGGGTTTTCTGCACTGGGCAGATAGGCACCCTAAACATGGAGGTGGGGGGTCTAAAACTGTACGGACTGGGACGAAATTTTTTTGTGGAGTTACTGATGTATAAGAGATTAACTGGTCAAATTAAGAGCTGGATCAGAAAAGAAGTCCCAAAAATGGGACGTCCTATTATATCTTTACTTTATGCCTTTTTCTGTCTATTTTATCATTATTATTATTTTTTTAATATCTAGATATTTGCTGGTTTACTTGTGAGTCTTCCGTCCATCGTCAGCTGGTTGGCCTGGTTGAAATACTTCAGTATTCCACGTTATGGCCTCGGTGTAAGTATATAATATGTATTTATATATAAGTAAATAAATACAGCAGCATTCACACAACATTAAACCTTTAACTAGGGCTGCTGTTGGTTGGGTTGTTGAGCTTTGAGATTCAGTGGAATTCTCCAAATTTGCAGTGAAATGAATCATGTGTTGAATAATAAAACATGTGTGTCATGTGTTTGTGTTCAGGCTCTACAGGTGAATGAGTTTGTGGGTCTGAAATTCTGTGAGCTGTTGAACCACACTGTGTAAGTAACACACTCACACCCACAAGTACAGATGTGTATTCTATAGATGTGATCACGTGTTTATTCTGTGGATGTGATCACATGTGTGTTTGTTCTGTGGATGTGATCACATGTGTTTGTTCTGTGGATGTGATCACATGTGTTTGTTCTGTGGATGTGATCACATGTGTTTATTCTGTGGATGTGATCACATGTGTTTGTTCTGTGGATGTGATCACATGTGTTTATTCTGTGGATGTGATCACATGTGTGTTTGTTCTGTGGATGGGATCACATGTGTTTATTCTGTGGATGTGATCACATGTGTGTTTGTTCTGTGGATGTGATCACGTGTTTATTCTGTGGATGTGATCACATGTGTGTTTGTTCTGTGGATGTGATCACATGTGTTTGTTCTGTGGATGTGATCACATGTGTTTGTTCTGTGGATGTGATCACATGTGTTTGTTCTGTGGATGTGATCACATGTGTTTATTCTGTGGATGTGATCACATGTGTTTATTCTGTGGATGTGATCACATGTGTTTATTCTGTGGATGTGATCACATGTGTTTGTTCTGTGGATGTGATCACATGTGTTTATTCTGTGGATGTGATCACATGTGTGTTTGTTCTGTGGATGTGATCACATGTGTTTATTCTGTGGATGTGATCACATGTGTTTATTCTGTGGATGTGATCACATGTGTGTTTGTTCTGTGGATGTGATCACATGTGTTTATTCTGTGGATGTGATCACATGTGTTTGTTCTGTGGATGTGATCACATGTGTTTATTCTGTGGATGTGATCACATGTGTGTTTGTTCTGTGGATGTGATCACATGTGTGTTTGTTCTGTGGATGTGATCACATGTGTGTTTGTTCTGTGGATGTGATCACATGTGTTTGTTCTGTGGATGTGATCACATGTGTTTGTTCTGTGGATGTGATCACATGTGTTTATTCTGTGGATGTGATCACATGTGTGTTTGTTCTGTGGATGTGATCACATGTGTGTTTGTTCTGTGGATGTGATCACATGTGTTTGTTCTGTGGATGTGATCACATGTGTTTGTTCTGTGGATGTGATCACATGTGTGTTTGTTCTGTGGATGTGATCACATGTGTGTTTGTTCTGTGGATGTGATCACATGTGTTTGTTCTGTGGATGTGATCACATGTGTGTTTGTTCTGTGGATGTGATCACATGTGTGTTTGTTCTGTGGATGTGATCACATGTGTTTATTCTGTGGATGTGATCACATGTGTGTTTGTTCTGTGGATGTGATCACATGTGTGTTTGTTCTGTGGATGTGATCACATGTGTTTATTCTGTGGATGTGATCACATGAGTTTATTCTGTGGATGTGATCACATGTGTTTGTTCTGTGGATGTGATCACATGTGTTTGTTCTGTGGATGTGATCACATGTGTTTATTCTGTGGATGTGATCACATGTGTTTGTTCTGTGGATGTGATCACATGTGTTTGTTCTGTGGATGTGATCACATGTGTTTATTCTGTGGATGTGATCACATGTGTGTTTGTTCTGTGGATGTGATCACATGTGTTTGTTCTGTGGATGTGATCACATGTGTGTTTGTTCTGTGGATGTGATCACATGTGTGTTTGTTCTGTGGATGTGATCACATGTGTTTATTCTGTGGATGTGATCACATGTGTGTTTGTTCTGTGGATGTGATCACATGTGTGTTTGTTCTGTGGATGTGATCACATGTGTTTATTCTGTGGATGTGATCACATGAGTTTATTCTGTGGATGTGATCACATGTGTTTGTTCTGTGGATGTGATCACATGTGTTTGTTCTGTGGATGTGATCACATGTGTTTATTCTGTGGATGTGATCACATGTGTTTGTTCTGTGGATGTGATCACATGTGTTTATTCTGTGGATGTGATCACATGTGTGTTTGTTCTGTGGATGGGATCACATGTGTTTATTCTGTGGATGTGATCACATGTGTGTTTGTTCTGTGGATGTGATCACGTGTTTATTCTGTGGATGTGATCACATGTGTGTTTGTTCTGTGGATGTGATCACATGTGTTTGTTCTGTGGATGTGATCACATGTGTTTATTCTGTGGATGTGATCACATGTGTTTATTCTGTGGATGTGATCACATGTGTTTGTTCTGTGGATGTGATCACATGTGTTTATTCTGTGGATGTGATCACATGTGTGTTTATTCAGTGGATGTGATCACATGTGTTTGTTTTTTCAGTGGATGTGATCACATGTGTTTGTTTTTTCAGTGGATGTGATCACATGTGTTTATTCTGTGGATGTGATCACATGTGTTTATTCTGTGGATGTGATCACATGTGTTTATTCTGTGGATGTGATCACGTGTTTATTCAGTGGATGTGATCACATGTGTGTGTTTATTCTGTGGATGTGATCACGTGTTTATTCAGTGGATGTGATCACATGTGTTTGTTTTTTCAGTGGATGTGATCACATGTGTTTGTTTTTTCAGTGGATGTGATCACATGTGTTTATTCAGTGGATGTGATCACATGTGTTTATTCAGTGGATGTGATCACGTGTGTGTGTTTATTCAGTGGATGTGATCACGTGTGTGTTTATTCTGTGGATGTGATCACATGTGTTTATTCAGTGGATGTGATCACGTGTGTGTTTATTCTGTGGATGTGATCACATGTGTGTGTGTATTCAGTGGATGTGATCACATGTGTGAAATAAACCCACACCAGGGTTCAGACTCCACCTGCTGGATAAAAGGGTGCATTACATCTAGTCTCCAGTCAGTCACATTCAAGCTTTGACACTTTTTCACAGCTGCTATGACCCCGTTTTTTCAACGCTGAACCCTTTTTCTCCAAAGTGTTTACGCACAAAACTCAGAATTCCAGCTTCATTCACAGTCTGTCACTGTTCTGACAAAACCAAACAATTGGATCAAAACTATTTGACCTGTAGGCCTATTCAAAACCAAACCATGTTTTCAGATACAGCAGTGCAGGTTACAGTCCATCCTGTTCATGATTAAAATACCTACGACTTAATTAGTTACAAAGAGTGTTGTTTGTGTTTATCTCATTTATGTTTTAATTGGATGATTTACTGATCAGATCAAAGAGCTGTGAGATTATGGACTGATTTTTATTATCAGTCTAATGCACTGGTGTCAAACATACGGGGCCAAATCCGGCCCCCCAAAGGGTCCAGTCCGGCCTGCCAAAGGGTCCAGTTCAGCCCCCCAAAGGGTCCAGTCCAGCCCCCAAAGGGTCCAGTCCAGCCCCCCAAAGGGTCCAGTTCAGCCCCCCAAAGGGTCCAGTCCAGCCCCCCAAAGGGTCCAGTTCAGCCCCCCAAAGGGTCCAGTCCAGCCCCCAAAGGGTCCAGTCCAGCCCCCCAAAGGGTCCAGTCCGGCCCTGGGGATGAATTAGTGAACTGCATAAATTCCACTCAGATGTGCCCAGTCCTGTTAGTTCAGTTCCACATTCAGACCAGTTCAGTCTGCAGTGGACAGGACCAGTCACATACTGTCAGAAGAACAGAAATAATGACAACTGACAATGTTTCTGTTTGGAAATGGAAATATTTTCATGGATTTACACTAAAACTAAGGAAAATTTCTCAAAAAATGTGACTAAGTTGAACAAATGTGAACAACCTTATATTCCTCTTTTCCTGGTCCGGTCTGCTGCAGATCAGATTGAGCTGAATGTGGAAGTGAACTAACAGGAGTTGGACAGAACTGCTCTAATGCACAGGTGTCACCTGTTCATCCTCCAAACCTCTGTGATCACGTCACAGTTAATGCTCGGATGTGAATTACACATTTTGTTTGGTTTATTTCTAGTTCAGGGTTTAATTAATGAGGCCAGTGATGACTGCCTCCATTTGAGTTGGAGCTGGTGACAGAATTAGGATCCATGACATAGAAGTCACTGGATTGGAGATATGACTGTTCAGATTTTAATAGACCTCTGTTCTGTGCACTGTAAAAAAAATCTGTAATTTAACAGAATTTTCACTGTTTATTTGACAGATTTTTCCTGTATTTTTCAGATACAGGAAAATATCAATGAAATGACACAAACAGACTGTGATTGTACATGTCAAATGGAAAAGAACACACAAAAAAAAACTGTAACTCTGAAGAACCAAAAAATGTACATTTTTTAAAAGAAATTTTTCTTTTTTCACAGAAAAATACAGTTAAAATACATTTGCAAATGTATCATAATTTCACAAATATTTATTTTCTATTAATGAGATTAAACTGTTAATTTAAAGTTTAATACTGTAAAAAAAAAAAAAAATTAAGTAAAACAAAACCAGATAAAATTCCTGACAGTTAATGGTAACAGAAGTATTAGTTCTGTCAGTTGAACCAGACTTGTTTGTTCATTGACAAATATCTTGTGTAATTACAGGAGGTTTCACAACAAAACTGTTGAATAAATGTATTTTTGTGAATGTATAACATGTATAAGCACTGATAAACTGTCCAAATACAGTTTTTATCAGTGGATTGGACAACTGAGTCTGACTGAAAATTATTTATATATATATTTATAGGGAATTGGATTGTTTTAATGCATGTAAATATTCTTTATTAAACATTAAAAAGTCACAAAAATATGCAAAATCTCATGTAAAGTTAGGACAAAAAACTGAATTTTAATTATAAAAAATTACCGTATTTTTATCAGATGGTTATTTTCTGTTATTTAACAGTATTTTTTCGGTGCCCCTGCTGCTGGAATAATACTGTTTTTTTACGGTTTTTGTTTTTACAGTGTGTCTGACTAACAATCACATCTGATCAGATTCCAAGATTCCAGATTTTAGTTGCTCACGCTGTTAAGAAAAAAACATCAGAGTGACAAATGAGCAAGAAACATCCAGCCCATACTCAGTCCAGTACTGGACAGTGGTCAGTCCAGTACTGGACAGTGGTCAGTCCAGTACAGGACAGTGGTCAGTCCAGTACAGGACAGTGGTCAGTCCAGTACTGGACAGTGGTCAGTCCAGTACAGGACAGTAGTCAGTCCAGTACAGGACAGTAGTCAGTCCAGTACAGGACAGTGGTCAGTCCAGTACAGGACAGTAGTCAGTCCAGTACTGGACAGTGGTCAGTCCAGTAAAGGACAGTAGTCAGTCCAGTACAGGACAGTGGTCAGTCCAGTACAGGACAGTAGTAAGTCCAGTACTGGACAGTGGTCAGTCCAGTACAGGACAGTGGTCAGTCCAGTACAGGACAGTAGTCAGTCCATAGATAACTCAAAAAGTTATGGATGGATTTGGATGAAATTTTCAGGAAATGTTGATACTGGCACAAGGAACAAATGGTTAACTGCTGGTCTTTTCGGTGTTTGTTCTAACTCTAACCTCTGCTGGTCTTTTCGGTGTTTGTTCTAACTCTAACCTCTGCTGGTCTTTTCGGTGTTTGTTCTAACTCTAACCTCTGCTGGTCTTTTCGGTGTTTGTTCTAACTCTAACCTCTGCTGGTCTTTTCGGTGTTTGTTCTAACTCTAACCTCTGCTGGTCTTTTCGGTGTTTGTCCTAACTCTAACCTCTGCTGGTCTTTTCGGTGTTTGTTCTAACTCTAACCTCTGCTGGTCTTTTCGGTGTTTGTTCTAACTCTAACCTCTGCTGGTCTTTTCGGTGTTTGTTCTAACTCTAACCTCTGCTGGTCTTTTCGGTGTTTGTTCTAACTCTAACCTCTGCTGGTCTTTTCGGTGTTTGTTCTAACTCTAAGCTCTGCTGGTCTTTTCGGTGTTTGTTCTAACTCTAAGCTCTGCTGGTCTTTTCGGTGTTTGTTCTAACTCTAACCCCTGCTGGTCTTTTCGGTGTTTTTTCTAACTCTAACCTCTGCTGGTCTTTTCGGTGTTTGTTCTAACTCTAACCTCTGCTGGTCTTTTCGGTGTTTGTTCTAACTCTAACCTCTGCTGGTCTTTTCGGTGTTTGTTCTAACTCTAACCTCTGCTGGTCTTTTCGGTGTTTGTTCTAACTCTAACCTCTGCTGGTCTTTTCGGTGTTTGTTCTAACTCTAACCTCTGCTGGTCTTTTCGGTGTTTGTTCTAACTCTAACCTCTGCTGGTCTTTTCGGTGTTTGTTCTAACTCTAACCTCTGCTGGTCTTTTCGGTGTTTGTTCTAACTCTAACCTCTGCTGGTCTTTTCGGTGTTTGTTCTAACTCTAAGCTCTGCTGGTCTTTTCGGTGTTTGTTCTAACTCTAAGCTCTGCTGGTCTTTTCGGTGTTTGTTCTAACTCTAAGCTCTGCTGGTCTTTTCGGTGTTTGTTCTAACTCTAAGCTCTGCTGGTCTTTTCGGTGTTTGTTCTAACTCTAAGCTCTGCTGGTCTTTTCGGTGTTTGTTCTAACTCTAAGCTCTGCTGGTCTTTTCAGTGTTTGTCGGACAGGTGAGGACTTCCTGCAGACCCAGGGGGTGGACTACTCCACCTGGGGGCTCTGGCAGAACCACGTGGCTCTGAGCGTCATGACCGTCGTCTTCCTCACCATCGCTTACCTCAAACTGCGCTTCATCAGGAAGTTCACCTAAAAAAAAAAAAAAACAGGCGTTCACTTCGGCTTCCATCAGCAGCACCACCGTCATCCATGAACCATCCAAAACTACATCAGTCAACTTTGACCTCCACCACTGACAGGTGCTTCAACTAAAAAAAGAGATTTGACCTGAACCCATGAAAACATTCAGTTCAGCCTTTGTGTGAATCAGCCTGATGAACAGGAACAGCAGCTGTCACTGTGTTTGTTCAGTAGAATACTCGATTGTTTTGGCAGATTTTTTTTTATGGTTTATTCATCGGCTAAAATGTCCTTCGGGGGTCAAATGAGTGTCCATTTTTGTCCAAAACAGTTGTCCTAAAGTCATAGAAGTGTGTGTAAATAATGCTAATCCATTAGTGCACAGACTACTGATATTCTCTGACAGTGGAAGCTCTATTTTCATAAATATTGGATTTGGAATAGCACGTGGATGTGAAAACTTTTGCTGGTGGACGGACGTGACATTACCCATGATGCTCTGGTCAGTCCCAGTACTTTATTAGGAATAAACTTCTAGACTTCCTATTGCTAATTGTGCTCTTCTTCCTAAATGTTGCTATTGTGGATCTAAAACAATCCCAGCTGACACAAAAACACTAAATGTGTCAGTGGACGGATGTGACATGGTTGTTGTGGATCCCATCATACTGATGCTCTGCAGCCATGTCAGCGTTTACACTAATGATCCCTGTGCAAAAACTAGGAGCACTATTATTTATTGGATAGTTTAGCATCAGACTAAAGAGGAAAGAACAATCTAGAATTGTTCTTTGTGTCTAAAAATGCTTCTTCTTGTAAAAGTGTTGATGTAAACAGTGCTGTGTGCCATTCTTCATGTATGTATTGGTGGAACAGAAGCAGGATGGATCAGCACCATACTCCAGATTGAACCTGTACAAATAAAACATGTGATATGGAGGAGAGAATCTGGGAAGAAAAACTGGGGAATCCAAAAGAAGAGAAGATTTGTTTTTCAGCTCAGTTCAGTTCAAATAGAACTTGTCCATTTGTGACATGAAAATATAGCATTAATTGTGCTGAAATGGTTCATTTTGGAGCTGAAAACATAGTTCATATGAGCATCAACATGTTGAACAGAACTGAAATCCCGTCCATTTGAACAACTGTCATTTACCAACACAAAGTTCCTTTGGATTCACTGAGACTGATTTAATATGAACACAGACACACAGAAGAGCTCTGAGCACATGTGAGATGACATATAAAATCTTAAATCCATGCTCCAGATCTGGAATATCACTGTTATTTGGTAAAATGATGTTTGCTGTTGAAGTTGTTGAATATTTGTTTCCTCCTCGCTAACTCCACTTAACGCCACAGAGCATTAGTGTTCTGGTCATAAACTGTGTTATTGTCATTATTGCACTCAAAAGTTCAAAGCTGAAAAAGTAATTTTATCACACAAAATGTTATTTAATATTCAAAAAATAAAAGTTCTGATCTTGTATTTGGACTGTTTCACTTCTCGTTTGTTGGTCTGATTTTAATGACATTAACTGACACCTAGGACCTCATTTACTAAAGGATTGCACAAATTGTGCACAAACTTGACTGCGCACGAAAAACCATGTTGAAGCTAATCTACTAACAGGACGAACCGATAAAAAAATAAAATAAAACAAAGCTGCAAGCAGCATTGGGCGGGACCTCACACTGGACGTTCCACCTCCCGTGTGTTCCGCCTACCATGACCGTCAACACCTCAGCTCCACTCACACCTCTCTGTCCCGATACAAGCTCCCTCCGTTTTGTGTCCGTCATCCTTACATCCCTACAGAACACCAGTGACCCTCTGCTGAAAGCACCAACACTTTTTAATGAGGCTTTTATTTTGGAAAAACCTACTGTGTGTGTGTGTGTGAGAGAGAGAGACAAAATCACTCTGAAGGAATTGAAATTATAGAAATAGTTGAACACAAAAGTCATGATTTATCACATTTCAGGGTTTTATTTTGAAAAAAAAACTATTGTGTGTGTGTCTTTGAGAGAATAATTTTTAATCAATTAAAACTGTAGAAACACTTGAATGTTTGGCATAAAAATGGAGAAGTTATTTAATAGTCATTATGTATTATTTTAGATAAGGCTTTTATTTTGAAAAAAAATGTACTCCTTGTACTCTGTAATGTGTGCAAAATGTCAAATATCCACAATACAATGCAGCAAAACCTGTTTTAAAATGAACTGGGGGGAAAAAAAAAAAAAAAAAAAATTCTTGATTTGAACCAGAGTCCTCCTGCTCAACAGGCAGCAGCTCTAACCACTGCACTATGTGCAGACACTACAAACCAGCAGGACTTTCAGAGGGATTTTATTCAATGAGATCCATAAAAAACAAGCACTCTTCAAAAAATCACCATTATTCCATAACCGTAGGTCGTATCTGAAAAATTCTTTCAGTTTTGGATTCTGCAGACTTGTGGGAATTTAATGAGGTATAACTCTTTTGTCAAAAGTCTGAAATGAATAAGCAGTAATTGCAGAAACGTAGAGTAACTTTCAAAGGCAGATTACCAACTTCCTGTTGGAGTTAGCTCATGAGTGTCAGTGTAGGATTTGTCGGCTCAATCAGACCAACATTTTGGCATTTGTTTCATGTTTCTGTGACATTCCTACTGGCCACTAGGGCAGATTTTGTGTGTTTTTTAGTAAATAGGTGGCGCTACAGAGTCCATTTAGGCACCCAAGGGGTTAATTTTGATATTGAATGAAAGTGTTCAGCAGCCATGATATACATGGCAAATTTGGTGAGTTTTGGAGCATGTTAAGGGGGTCAAATGGCAGTCTAAAGTGGAAAAAGTATGAAAACAAACAAATTGTTATAAATCAATAACCGTACATCGTATCTCAAAAATTTTTGCATGTGAGCGTTGTGCTGAGTCCTGTGAATGGATAGGTATGTCATGTGTGGGGAAAAACTCCGAAGTGAAAAATGAGTTCCAAACATTGCAACTTTGCGGGCTTCTACAAAAAAAAACGAAGACAGTTATGGAAATAGTATGAGATCACTTTTTTGAGGAGGGTTTACTCTATCTTTTGGTGCTATTTAGAAGTCAATATGATGTACGGTGTCATATGAGTTAGGTTTAAAAAATTTTATTTTGAAAGGCATATTGTGAACTTCCTGTTGGAGTTAGGTCATAACGGTCAGTGTATCATTTGTAGTGCTTCATCCAACAAACATTTTGGCAGTGGTTCCATGTCTCTACGACATTCCATCTGGTCACTAGGGCCGTTAAGGTTTTTTTTCACATAGGTGGTGCTAGAGAGCACATTTTGGAAGTTATGGGGTTAATTTTTTCATTTTATCAAATTTTTCGCCAGGCCTGACATGTGCCAAATTTGGTGAGTTTTTGGGCATGTTTAGGGGGTCAAAATCCAGTTTAAAGCGTCACAGAAAAATATTAGAAAACGAACAAAAAACAAGAGGCTCTCACTGTGTGAGAGGGCCTTACCTTTTGGCTCGGTCCCAAAAAATAAGTTTAAAAAAAAGGATCCATCGAGGGCTGCGTCTTTCAAATGGACAAAATAGGTCGCACAACCCATTTAGCGTGTTTACCCTGATGAATATGAAATATGGGGGCTTCTGCCTCCCCCTTGAACTGCCACCTTATCGTGGTGGGGAGTGCCCGAATGATCCCAGGAGCTATGTTGTCGAGGGCTTTATGCCCCTGGTAGGGTCTCCCAAGGCAAACAGGTCCTGGGTGACGGGCCAGACTGAGAGCAGTTCAGAAGCCCCTATGACAAAAAAACAACAGAAGAATGTGATGTCACCCAGTACGGCGCAGCCGGGGCCCCACCCTGGAGCCAGGCCCGGGGTTTGGGCTCGAATGCGAGTGCCTGGTGGCCGGGCCTATGCCCACGGGGTCCGGCTGGGCCCAGCCCGAAAGAGCGACATGGGCCCGCCCTCCGGTGGACTCACCACCCACCGAGGGAACCATAGGGGCCGGGTGCATTGTGGATTGGGTGGCAGTCGACGGCAGGGAGCCTGACAACCTGATCCCCGGAAACAGAGTCTAGCTCTAGGGACATGGAATGTCACTTCACTGGGGGGGAGGAGCCGGAGCTTGTGAGGGAGGTTGAGACCGTCTTGATATAGTCGGGCTCACCTCCACACACAGCTTAGGCTCTGGAACCCAACCCCTCGAGAGGGGCTGGACTCTCCACTTCTCTGGCGTTGCCTGCGGTGAGAGGCGGCGGGCTGGTGTGGGCGTGGTCATAGCCCCTCAGCTCAGCCACCATGTGTTGGAGTTTTCCTCGGTGAACAAGAGGGTGGCGTCCCTACGCCTTTGGGTCGGGGACAGGTGCCTCACTGTTGTTTCGGCCTACGGGCCGAACAGCAGTGCAGAGTACCCGGCCTTCTTGGAGTCCCTGGGAGGGGTGCTGGATGGTGCTCCGACTGGGGACTCCATTGTTCTCCTAGGTGACTTCAATGCCCACGTGGGCAACAACAGTGAGACCTGGAGGGGGGTGATGGGGAGGAACGGCCTCCCTGATCTGAACCCGAGTGGTGTTTTGTCATTGGACTTCTGTGCTAGTCACAGTTTGTCCATAACAAACACCATGTTCGAACACAGGGATGTCCATAAGTGCACTTGGCACCAGGACACCCTAGGCCAGAGGTCCATGATCCACTTCATTGTCGTATCATCAGACCTCCGACCGCGTGTTTTGGACACTCGGGTGAAGAGAGGGGCGGAACTGTCAACCGATCACCACCTGGTGGTGAGTTGGATCCCCTGGCGAAGGAGGAAACCGGACCGACTCAGCAGGCCCAAACGTGTTGTGAGGGTCTGTTGGGAACGTCTGGCAGAGCCTGATGTCAGTGTGGTCTTTAACTCTCAGCTCTGGGAGAGCTTCTCCCAGATCCCGGGGGAGGCTGGGGACACTGAGTCCCAGTGGACCATGTTCTCCACCTCCATTGTTGAAGCGGCTGCTCGGAGCTGTGGCCACAGGGTCTCCAGTGCCTGTCGTGGCGGCAATCCCCGAACCCGGTGGTGGACCCCGGAAGTAAGGGATACCATCAAGCTGAAGAAGGAGTCTTATCGGGCTTTGTTGGCTTGTGGGACTCTGGAGGCAGCTGATGGGTACCGGCGGGCCAGGCGTGCAGCAGCCCGAGCGGTTGTGAAGGCAAAAACTCAGGTCTGGGTGGAGTTTGGGGAGGCCATGGAGGAGGACTATCGGTCGGCCTCAAGGAAATTCTGGCAAACCATCCGGCGCCTCAGGAGGGGAAAGCAGTGCACCACCAACACTGTTTACAGTGGAAGTGGGAGGAGCTGACCTCGACTGGGGATGTTGTCGGACGGTGGAAGGAATACTTTGAGGATCTCCTCAATCCCACTGTCACGTCTTGCATGGAGGAAGCAGAGGCTGAGGTCTCAGAGGTGGACTGGTCCATCACCCAAGCTGAAGTCACTGAGGTGGTTGGACAGCTCCTCGGTGGCAGGGCACCGGGGGTGGATGAGGTTCACCCTGAGTACCTTAAGTCTGGATGTGCAGGACTGTCTTGGTGGACTCATCTCTGTAACATGGCGTGGCAGTCGGGGACAGTACCTCTGCATTGGCAGACCGGGGTGGTGGTGAATCTGTCCAAGTGTATTTGTCTCATTTCTGTTCCAAATATCTCATCATACTTAAAATCAGACAGAATCACCTACAGAGGAACTGTACAGTCAGACAGAAGAACTGATTTATAGACAATAGATCTGCAAAATCTGATTTACACTCATCTGAACAAGATCATTTTCACTTGTTCCATTGGCAGAATTATTTTGCTTGAAGTAAACAAAAAAAATGTTCCTCTTTAGGTGATTCTGTCTTATTTTAAGTGTGATGAGATATTTTCATTAGAAATGAGACAAATACACTTGGTCAGATTTAGATTTTTGCAGTGCATGAACCATCCCATAATACACTGGAATTCAGACCATTGCTGTAACTGTACTGTTCTGATAAACCTGATCTGCACTGACAGGTTTGAGTGGAAATCAATTGCTTGTTATTGTTATTAAACTGTAATTAACAGTTTTTTGCTTTTTTTTGTTTTTTTTGTTACATATTATCTCAATGAAGTGAGTAATGGCTAGTATTAGAGTATGATAAAATGTGGGAAAACATCAGATTAGCTGCATTAAAAATGTTTTTATTTCATAGTTTTCACACAGTTTATCAGTAAATATGTTTCTTTGCTTCAAAAAATTAAATGCATGGTGTCCAGCTGAGTGGACATTTTTACAGCTCCATGAAAAATGGGTTCATAAAAAAACTATTTCAATCGCATGTTTTTTTTAATGCCTAGAGGAATAAAAACACTCAGGAAAAAAATCTTGATAAAGGCTCTCATAATTCATGCATGTAAGGGTTAAAACCTCCTTCAGGCCGTTGAAAACCTCCCTCCAAAAACTCACTGAACTGAGGACAAAGTCCAAACATATGAGTGTGATCGGCTTTATGGGCTCTGCAGTTCCTCCAGCAGGACCTGGGATGTTCTGGACCCATCTGAGACACTATTTCTGCTGGTCTGAAATATCGGGTGATTCTTTTCCATTTGAATTCTCTCCATCTATTAGAATTTGTACCCAGATGTGTCTCCGTACATACATCATCCTCAGATACAGGGTGGGGAAGCAAAATGTACAATATTTTGATTGAAAGGATTGAAAGACATTGTATGACCAATTAGTTTATTGAAAGTCATGAGAATTTATTTGCCACAAGAAAATGTCCATAATAGAAAATGTTTTTATTCTCTGTGTCCTCCTTCTTTCTCAATAACTGCCTTCACACGCTTCCTGAAACTTGCGCAAGTGTTCCTCAAATATTGGGGTGACAACTTCTCCCATTCTTCTTTAATAGTATCTTCCAGACTTTCTGGTAATAGTTTTGCTCATAGTCATTCTCTTCTTTCCATTATAAACAGTCTTTATGGACACTCCAACTATTTTTGAAATCTCCTTTGGTGTGACGAGTGCATTCAGCAAATCACACACTCTTTGACGTTTGCTTTCCTGATTACTCATATGGGCAAAAGTTTGTGAAAAGGTATGGATAATAGTGTTAGGTATGATTATGACATCAGTATATGTTTGGGTTCAAAACAACTGACGTAGTGTCTGCTGAGAAAAAACAACTAAATGTTCAGTGTACATTTGGCTTCCCCACCCTGTATGTCCACGTTGGCCTCTGCTTCACCATCTCCCTCTGATCTGTGAGGAGTTATTTTCATTCATAAATAAGAGAATATTATACAATCATTATTTCCTTTTCTCCATCTGCAGTTTGTAACTCTATCAGATACTTTTCTAGGAACGTAGGTTTGGTGAATTTATCCCATTCCTTGTGAGTATCCATGTTTCTTTTAATTAAAAAAAAAAAAGATTCCTTTTCAACTCACACAAAAAAACAAACAAACATCAGCTAAAAACCACAGCCAGACACCAGAGAAAACAACAAAACAAAATGTAAAAGGCATTGCACTGAGTGACTTCAATTTACTGGATGACAGGGCTGTCAAACTCCTGTTAGTTCAGTTCCACATTCAGCCTGATCTGATCTAAAGTGGGCCAGACCAATAAAGTAATAGAAATAACAGGATAAGAACTTAGAAATAATGTAACATCCAAAATATTCTCTGTGTTTGAGTAAAAAAAAAAGTCAAATTCTGCAATGAAAATGTTTACATCTATGAACTGTACTCGAACATAACATGAACAACTAGAAGCACTCGGAGAGCACAGACCTCCGCCAAGGCTGATCAGTGCCCCCCCCCGTGGGCCCCCCCACGCCAAGGAGGTTATGTTTTTGCCAGGGTTTGTTTGTTTGTTTGTCTGTCTGTTTGTCTGTCCGTTAGTGTGCAACATAACTCAAAAAGTTATGGACAGATTTTGAAGAAATTTTCTGGTCTGCGCCCCCCCCCGTGGGCCCCCCCACCCCCGATCACCACCAAAATTTAATCATTTCTTCCTTATCCCATTTCCAACAAACCCTGAAAATTTCATCAAAATCTGTCCATAACTTTTTGAGTTATGTTGCACACTAACGGACAGACAAACAGACAGACAAACAAACAAACAAACAAACAAACCCTGGCAAAAACATAACCTCCTTGGCGGAGGTAAATATGAACCACCTGAAAATCCTAAAGAAAAGTCAGTGTAATTTTAACACTATTTTGCCTCAGTTTATAATTTATACATGTACATTATAACTTACAGATCACAGTGGATCTACAAATGCACCAAACATTTAATAACAGGGAGAAGATTCTTAAAATTCCACAGACTTCTCTTAAGACATTTCCACTTGTTCATATTTGTTCAGGTTATTCCTACTTTTTTGTAAAAGGGTTATTCTAAATGGAAACATGTTTGTGTATTTGACTTTTTTGCCACTAAAACAAAGAGGAAAATTTGTGTTTTTCATTATTTATAGCTTATTCTGATAGTATTTTACTGGTCTGATGCACTTTAGGTTGAATTGACCTAAAATGATTTGAACATCCTTGACTGTTCATATATTCATATAATTGTGTATTTCACACATTCATCCCACAGCTCAGTTTTGGCCCCGGACGCATGTTTGACACCTGGGACGTATGACAGTGATATATGGAGACAAAAGAATGGGAGAAGATCATGATGACACACACACACACACACACATCCGGTGAGATCAGCTGACTACAGCTGGTGTTTGTGTGTAAACAGACACTCGCTGCCATAGCAACCACTGCTCCGTGGTGTTTGTGGGTAAAGTCAGGAAATCCCTGGTTTCAGGTGAGTTAAGCCCCTCCTACTCAGACACACCTGGTGGTTCAGCCCAGGTGAGTTAAGCCCCTCCCACTCAGACACACCTGCTGGTGGATCAGCTCTGAGTAACAGTTTCCGTAAACGGAGGAGTGTCGAGCACAAAGACAGGGATTCCAAAACCACCACAAATACGTCCTAATCCACCACAGATCCACACTCACAGTCAATGGAAACTTTGAGACCAGGTTTTCCGACATAAGTCTTATTTTAAACCCTAAACTGGAAGTTTTTCATCTGAATCATTTGTTTAGGATATTGGCACAGAAACAAAAAACTCAAGTTTCAAGAAGAATTTCAAAACAAAAAACTGAACAGTAGAAAATGGAACCTGCCAAACACACAGTCCAACAGTAGCGGTCCTGGTCCTGGTCCTGGTCCTGGTCCTGGACTATGTGGTCTCTGTTCACCAGAGCCTGTGGTGTTGTGGCGTTCCTCCAGGTTTGGGACCAGCCCATCCATAGTCCTGGCTATATGACTGGAGCTCAGACCGGCCTCCTCCATACCAGGTCACACCTGCACACATGTGGCATGATGTGTTCACTGGACTAACACTGGAGGACTTTTTTGGGCCTTTATATGGGCCTTTATATAGGCCTTTTATGGGCCTTTATATGGGCCTTTATATAGGCCTTTTATGGGCCTTTTATGGGCCTTTATATAGGCCTTTTATGGGCCTTTATATGGGCCTTTATATAGGCCTTTTATGGGCCTTTATATAGGCCTTTTTTGGGCCTTTATATAGGCCTTTTTTGGGCCTTTATATAGGCCTTTTATGGGCCTTTATATAGGCCTTTTATGGGCCTTGATATAGGCCTTTTATGGGCCTTTATATAGGCCTTTTTTGGGCCTTTATATGGGCCTTTATATAGGCCTTTTATGGGCCTTTATATAGGCCTTTTTGGGCCTTTATATAGGCCTTTTATGGGCCTTTATATAGGCCTTTTTTGGGCCTTTATATGGGCCTTTATATAGGCCTTTTATGGGCCTTTATATAGGCCTTTTTGGGCCTTTATATAGGCCTTTTATGGGCCTTTATATAGGCCTTTTTTGGGCCTTTATATGGTCCTTTATATAGGCCTTTTATGGGCCTTTATATAGGCCTTTTTTGGGCCTTTATATAGGCCTTTTATGGGCCTTTATATAGGCCTTTTTTGGGCCTTTATATAGGCCTTTTTTGGGCCTTTATATGCCTTTTATGGGCCTTTATATAGGCCTTTTATGGGCCTTTATATAGGCCTTTTTGGGCCTTTATATAGGCCTTTTATGGGCCTTTATATAGGCCTTTTTTGGGCCTTTATATAGGCCTTTTTTGGGCCTTTATATAGGCCTTTTATGGGCCTTTATATAGGCCTTTTATGGGCCTTTTATGGGCCTTTATATAGGCCTTTTATGGGCCTTGATATAGGCCTTTTATGGGCCTTTATATAGGCCTTTTTTGGGCCTTTATATGGGCCTTTATATAGGCCATTTATGGGCCTTTATATGGGCCTTTTTGGGCCTTTATATAGGCCTTTTATGGGCCTTTATATAGGCCTTTTTTGGGCCTTTATATGGGCCTTTATATAGGCCTTTTATGGGCCTTTATATAGGCCTTTTTGGGCCTTTATATAGGCCTTTTATGGGCCTTTATATAGGCCTTTTTTGGGCCTTTATATGGGCCTTTATATAGGCCTTTTTGGGCCTTTATATAGGCCTTTTTTGGCCTTTATATAGGCTTTTGTGGGCCTTTATATGGGCCTTTTTTGGGCCTTTATATAGGCCTTTTTTGGGGGCCTTTATATAGGCCTTTTATGGGCCTTTATATAGGCCTTTTATGGGCCTTTATATAGGCCTTTTTTGGGCCTTTATATAGGCCTTTTATGGGCCTTTTATGGGCCTTTATATAGGCCTTTTTTGGGCCTTTATATAGGCCTTTTTTGGGCCTTTATATAGGCCTTTTATGGGCCTTTATATAGGCCTTTTATGGGCCTTTATATAGGCCTTTTTTGGGCCTTTATATGGGCCTTTATATAGGCCTTTTTTGGGCCTTTACATGGGCCTTTATATAGGCCTTTTTTGGGCCTTTATATAGGCCTTTATATGGGCCTTTATATAGGCCTTTTATGGGCCTTTATATAGGCCTTTTTTGGGCCTTTATATGGGCCTTTATATATGCTTTTTATGGGCCTTTATATGGGCCTTTTTTGGGCCTTTATATAGGCCTTTTTTGGGCCTTTATATAGGCCTTTTATGGGCCTTTATATAGGCCTTTTTGGGCCTTTATATAGGCCTTTTATGGGCCTTTATATAAGCCTTTTTTGGGCCTTTATATAGGCCTTTTATGGGCCTTTATATAGGCCTTTTATGGGCCTTTATATAGGCCTTTTTTGGGCCTTTATATAGGCCTTTTTTGGGCCTTTATATGGGCCTTTATATAGGCCTTTTATGGGCCTTTATATAGGCCTTTTATGGGCCTTTATATGGGCCTTTATATAGGCCTTTTTTGGGCCTTTACATGGGCCTTTATATAGGCCTTTTTTGGGCCTTTATATAGGCCTTTATATGGGCCTTTATATAGGCCTTTTATGGGCCTTTATATAGGCCTTTTTTGGGCCTTTATATGGGCCTTTATATATGCTTTTTATGGGCCTTTATATGGGCCTTTATATAGGCCTTTTTTGGGCGTTTATATAGGCCTTTTATGGGCCTTTTATGGGCCTTTATATAGGCCTTTTTTGGGCCTTTATATAGGCCTTTATATGGGCCTTTATATAGGCCTTTATATGGGCCTTTATATAGGCCTTTTTTGGGCCTTTATATGGGCCTTTATATATGCTTTTTATGGGCCTTTATATGGGCCTTTATATAGGCCTTTTATGGGCCTTTATATAGGCCTTTTTTGGGCCTTTATATAGGCCTTTTATGGGCCTTTATATAGGCCTTTTATGGGCCTTTATATAGGCCTTTTTTGGGCCTTTATATAGGCCTTTTTTGGGCCTTTATATAGGCCTTTTATGGGCCTTGATAAAGGCCTTTTATGGGCCTTTATATAGGCCTTTTTTGGGCCTTTATATGGGCCTTTATATAGGCCTTTTATGGGCCTTTATATAGGCCTTTTTATAGGCCTTTTATGGGCCTTTATATAGGCCTTTTTTGGGCCTTTATATGGGCCTTTATATAGGCCTTTTATGGGCCTTTATATAGGCCTTTTTGGGCCTTTATATAGGCCTTTTATGGGCCTTTATATAGGCCTTTTTTGGGCCTTTATATGGGCCTTTATATAGGCCTTTTATGGGCCTTTATATAGGCCTTTTTGGCCTTTATATAGGCCTTTTATGGGCCTTTATATAGGCCTTTTTTGGCCTTTATATAGGCCTTTTTTGGGCCTTTATATAGGCCTTTTTGGGCCTTTATATAGGCCTTTTTTGGCCTTTATATAGGCCTTTTATGGGCCTTTATATAGGCCTTTTTTGGGGCCTTTATATAGGCCTTTATGGGCCTTTTATGGGCCTTTATATAGGCCTTTTTTGGGCCTTTATATAGGCCTTTTTGGGCCTTTATATAGGCCTTTTATGGGCCTTTATATAGGCCTTTTATGGGCCTTTATATAGGCCTTTTTTGGGCCTTTATATGGGCCTTTATATAGGCCTTTTTTGGGCCTTTACATGGGCCTTTATATAGGCCTTTTTTGGGCCTTTATATAGGCCTTTATATGGGCCTTTATATAGGCCTTTTATGGGCCTTTATATAGGCCTTTTTTGGGCCTTTATATGGGCCTTTATATATGCTTTTTATGGGCCTTTATATGGGCCTTTTTTGGGCCTTTATATAGGCCTTTTTTGGGCCTTTATATAGGCCTTTTATGGGCCTTTATATAGGCCTTTTATGGGCCTTTATATAGGCCTTTTTTGGGCCTTTATATGGGCCTTTATATAGGCCTTTTTTGGGCCTTTACATGGGCCTTTATATAGGCCTTTTTTGGGCCTTTATATAGGCCTTTATATAGGCCTTTTATGGGCCTTTATATAGGCCTTTTTTGGGCCTTTATATGGGCCTTTATATATGCTTTTTATGGGCCTTTATATGGGCCTTTATATAGGCCTTTTTTGGGCGTTTATATAGGCCTTTTATGGGCCTTTTATGGGCCTTTATATAGGCCTTTTTTGGGCCTTTATATAGGCCTTTATATGGGCCTTTATATAGGCCTTTTTTGGGCCTTTATATGGGCCTTTTTATATGCTTTTTATGGGCCTTTATATGGGCCTTTATATAGGCCTTTTTTGGGCCTTTATATAGGCCTTTTTTGGGCCTTTATATAGGCCTTTTTTGGGCTTTTATATGGGCCTTTTTTGGGCCTTTATATAGGCCTTCCAAACCAGTCCTCAGACTGTGCACAGATCCTCTGAGTATTCCTCAGTGTGTATTTGGTCCACTTTAGTAAACAGAGCGACCCATGTGTAATGAACCATGACAACAGGACAACTGAGCATGAGCTGAACGAGCAGCACTAAGGCAGCAAGAAGTACACTAGGAAGAACTACAGCCAACTACAAGTAGAAATACACACACATTTATACAAGTAGAAATACACACACATTTATACAAGTAGAAATACACACACATTTATACAAGTAGAAATACACACACATTTATACAAGTAGAAATACACACACATTTATACAAGTAGAAATACACACACATTTATACAAGTAGAAATATACACACATTTATACAAGTAGAAATATACACACATTTATACAGGTAGAAATAAACACACATTTATACAAGTAGAAATACACACACATTTATACAAGTAGAAATATACACACATTTATACAAGTAGAAATAAACACACATTTATACAAGTAGAAATACACACACATTTATACAAGTAGAAATACACACATATTTATACAAGTAGAAATGCACACACATTTGTACAAGTAGATATACACACACATTTATACAAGTAGAAATATAAAAACATTTATAAAAGTAGAAATACACACACATTTATACAAGTAGAAATATACACACATTTATACAAGTAGAAATACACACACATTTATACAAGTAGAAACACACACATTTATACAAGTAGAAATATACACACATTTATACAAGTAGAAATACACACACATTTATACAAGTAGAAATACACACACATTTAGACAAGCAGAAATATACACACATTTAGACAAGCAGAAATATACAGACATTTATACAAGTAGAAATAAACACACATTTATACAAGTAGAAATACACACACATTTATACAAGTAGAAATACACACACATTTATAAGAGTAGAAATACACACACATTTATACAAGTGGAAATACACACACATTTAGACAAGTAGAAATACACACACATTTAGACAAGTAGAAATATACAGACATTTATACAAGTAGAAATATATAGACATTTATACAAGTAGAAATACACACACATTTATACAAGTAGAAATATGCAGACATTTATACAAGTAGAAATATACAGACATTTAGACAAACAGAAATATACAGACATTTATACAAGTAGAAATACATAGACATTTATACAAGTAGAAATAGACACACATTTATACAAGTAGAAATACACACACATTTATACAAGTAGAAATACACACACATTTAGACAAGCAGAAATATATAGACATTTATACAAGTAGAAATAAACACACATTTATACAAGTAGAAATACACACACATTTAGACAAGCAGAAATATACACACATTTAGACAAGCAGAAATATACAGACATTTATACAAGTAGAAATAAACACACATTTATACAAGTAGAAATACACACACATTTATACAAGTAGAAATACACACACATTTATAAGAGTAGAAATACACACACATTTATACAAGTGGAAATACACACACATTTAGACAAGTAGAAATACACACACATTTAGACAAGTAGAAATATACAGACATTTATACAAGTAGAAATATATAGACATTTATACAAGTAGAAATACACACACATTTATACAAGTAGAAATATGCAGACATTTATACAAGTAGAAATATACAGACATTTAGAAAAAACAGAAATATACAGACATTTATACAAGTAGAAATACATAGACATTTATACAAGTAGAAATAGACACACATTTATACAAGTAGAAATACACACACATTTATACAAGTAGAAATACACACACATTTAGACAAGCAGAAATATATAGACATTTATACAAGTAGAAATAAACACACATTTATACAAGTAGAAATATGCAGACATTTATACGAGTAGAAATATACAGACATTTATACAAGTAGAAATAGACACACATTTATACAAGTAGAAATATACAGACATTTATACAAGTAGAAATATGCAGACATTTATACAAGTAGAATAGACACACATTTATACAAGTAGAAATATTGAGATATTTATACAAGTAGAAATATACAGACATTTATACAAGTAGAAATATACAGACATTTATACAAGTAGAAATATACAGATATTTATACAAGTAGAAATATACAGACATTTATACAAGTAGAAATACACACACATTTATACAAGTAGAAATACACACACATTTATACAAGTAGAAATACACACACATTTAGACAAGCAGAAATATATAGACATTTATACAAGTAGAAATAGACACACATTATACAATAGAAATACACACACATTTAGACAAGCAGAATATATAGACATTGATACATGTGAAATATACACACATTTATACCAAGTGAAATATGCAGACATTTATACAAGTAGAAATAGACAGACATGTATAACAGTAGACCTATGCAGACATTATACAAGTAGAAATATACAGACATTTATACAAGTAGAAATATACAGAAATTTATAGAAGTAGAAATATGCAGACATTTATACAAGTAGAAATATGCAGACATTTATACAAGTAGAAATATACAGAAATTTATAGAAGTAGAAATATGCAGACATTTATACAAGTAGAAATATGCAGACATTCATACAAGTAAAAATATGCAGACATTTATACAAGTAGAAATATACAGACATTTATACAGTACAATATACGACATTTATACAAGTAGAAATATGCAGACATTTATACAAGTAGAAATATACAGACATTTATACAAGTAGAAATATACAGACATTTATACAAGTAGAAATATACAGACATTTATACAAGTAGAAATATAAAGACATTTATACAAGTAGAAATATACAGACATTTATACAAGTAGAAATACACACACATTTATACAAGTATATATACACACACATTTATACAAGTAGAAATACACACACATTTATACAAGTAGAAATACACACACATTTAGACAAGCAGAAATATATAGACATTTATACAAGTAGAAATATGCAGACATTTATACAAGTAGAAATATACAGACATTTATACAAGTAGAAATATACAGACATTTATACAAGTAGAAATATGCATACATTTATACAAGTAGAATATACAGACTTTATACAAGTAGAAATATACAGACATTTATACAAGTAGAAATATACAGACATTTATAAAAGTAGAAAATATACAGACATTTATACAGTAGAAATATCACAGCACATTTATACAAGTAGAAATACACACACATTTATACAAGTAGAAATAACAGACATTATACAAGTAGAAATACACACACATTTATACAAGTAGAAATACACACACATTTATACAAGTAGAAATATACACACATTTATACAAGTAGAAATACACACACATTTATACAAGTAGAAATACACACACATTTATACAAGTAGAAATACACACACATTTATACAAGTAGAAATATACACACATTTATACAAGTAGAAATACACACATTTATACAAGTAGAAATACACACATATTTATACAAGTAGAAATACACACACATTTATACAAGTAGAAATACACACACATTTATACAAGTAGAAATATCCAGACATTTATACAAGTAGAAATATACAGACATTTATACAAGTACAAATATACAGACATTTATACAAGTAGAAATATACAGACATTTATACAAGTAGAAATATACAGACATTTATACAAGTAGAAATATACAGACATTTATACAAGTAGAAATATGCAGACATTTATACAAGCAGAAATATATAGACATTTATACAAGTAGAAATAGACACACATTTATACAAGTAGAAATATGCAGACATTTATACAAGTAGAAATATACAGACATTTATACAAGTAGAAATATACAGACATTTATACAAGTAGAAATACACACACATTTATACAAGTAGAAATACACACACATTTATACAAGTAGAAATACACACACATTTATACAAGTAGATACACACACATTTTATACAAGTAGAAATATACACACATTATACAAGTAGAAATACACCACATTTATACAAGTAGAAATATACACACATTATACAAGTAGAAATACACACACATTTATACAAGTAGAAATACACACACATTTACACAAGTAGAAATACACACCATTTACACAAGTAGAAATACACACACATTATACAAAGTAAAATACACACACATTTATACAAGTAGAAATACACACACATTTATACAAGTAGAAATAGACACACATTTACACAAGTAGAAATACACACACATTTATACAAGTAGAAATACACACACATTTATACAAGTAGAAATATACAGACATTTATACAAGTAGAACTATGCAGACATTTATACAAGTACAAATATACAGACATTTATACAAGTAGAAATATACAGACATTTATACAAGTAGAAATATACACACATTTATACAAGTAGAAATATACAGACATTTATACAAGTAGAAATATACAGACATTTATACAAGTAGAAATATACAGACATTAATACAAGTAAACTATGCAGACATTTATACAAGTAGAAATATACAGACATTTATACAAGTAGAAATATACAGACATTTATACAAGTAGAAATATGCAGACATTTATACAAGTAGAAATATACAGACATTTATACAAGTAGAAATATACAGACATTTATACAAGTAGAAATATGCAGACATTTATACAAGTAGAAATATACAGACATTTATACAAGTAGAAATATACAGACTGTGGAACTGTGATAGGATGCCACCTGTGACACAAATCCAGTGGTGAACTTTCCTGGCTCCTAAATATTCCACAGTCAGCTGTCAGCTGGATTATAAGAAAGTGGAAGTGTTTGGGAACGACGGCGACTCAGCCACGCAGTGGTAGGCCACGGAAACTGACGGAGCGGGGTCAGCGGATGCTGAGGCGCAGAGTGCGAAGAGGTGGACGACTTTCTGCAGAGTCAATGGTACAGACCTCCAAACTTCATGTGTCCTTCAGATTAGCTCCAGAACAGTGCGCACAGAGCTTCATGGAATGGGTTTCTGTGGCCGAGCGGGCCGCATCCAAGCCTAACATCAGCAAGTGCAATGCACAGCGGTGGATGCAGTGGTGTAAAGCACGCCGCCACTGGACTGTAGAGCAGGGGAGGAGCCTTCTCTGGACTGACCAATCGCACTTCTCCATCTTGCGATCTGACGGACGGGTCTGGTTTGGCGGTCTCCAGAGAACGATACTTGTGGGAGCGCATTGTGCCGAGTGTAAAGTTTGGTGGAGGGGGGTTATGGTGTGGGGTTGTTTTTCAGGAGCTGGGCTGGGCCCCTTAGTTCCAGTGAAAGGAACTGGGAATGCTTCAGCAGACCAAGACATTTGGGACAATTCCACGCTCCCAACTTTGTGGGAACAGTTTGGAGCCGGCCCCTTCCTCTTCCAACATGACTGTGCACCAGTGCACAAAGCAAGGTCCATTTGGACATGGAGGACAGAGTCTGGTGTGGATGAACTGGACTGGCCTGCACACAGTCCTGACCTCAACCCCATAGAACACCTTTGGATGAATTAGAGCGCAGACTGAGAGCCAGGCCTTCTGTCCAACATCAGTGTGGGACCTCACAAATGCACTTCTGGAAGAATGGTCCAGAATTCCCATGAACACACTCCTAAACCTTGTGGACAGCCTTCCCAGAAGAGTTGAAGCTGTTAGAGCTGCAAAGGGTGGAGCCACGTCAGACTGAACCCATAGACTAGGAATGGGATGGACCTGACATTCATATGAGAGTCAAAGCAGGGGAGGGAATACTGTTGGATATAGTGTGTAAATGGTGATTTGACAATTGCTATAGACAATCTGATGGAATGTGTAACGGTTGAAATTAAGATGGAAAAATACACAAATATATTTCTTAGTTGTATTTACAGGACACCGGGGTCATGCATTGAGAAATTTAATAAGGAGATTACTGATTTACATGAGAAATATTGTGATGAGGGGATTTTGGTTTGTGGTGACTTTAACATTGATTTGTTGAAATGGAATGAACATGCAAAAACGGCAGAATTTGTAAATACTATGTTTAGAGTTTTCATCCAGTAATTACAAAACCAAGAATCACATTGGAAAGTGCAACACTGACTGACAATATTTTTACAAATATTATTGATGGTGAGATAAAGAGTGGTCTGTTTCTGACTGACATAAGTGATCATTTACCAGTTTTTGTAGAGCTGGAAATGAACAACAGATTTATATATATACATATATACATATATATATATATATATATATATATATATATATATATATATAGATAGATAGATAGATAGATAGATAGATAGATAGATAGATAGATAGATAGGTTTTTTTTGTGCTGTCAAATGATTAAATTTTTTAAAAATCAGATTAATCACAGAGTTGCTGTGGATTAATTTCAGTTAATCCAGATTAAATCTCATTCATTTTTAATCTATATTAATGGTGTGCATGTGCAGTGTTAACTCTACTTGGACAAACTGCTCCAAATGCAGATGTTCACAGTCATTCTACGCTGCAGACGGGTGAATTGCATTAACATTTTTAATCAGATTAATCATGATGGTGGATTAATCTGCATTAACTCTCAGATTTTGATCGTCCTAATGTAACTGATGATTGTTCATGTAGTGGACGTTCTGGTTCTGGTTCTGGTTGGTTTGAACCCATACAGACCCAGTGTTACTTTTGTTGCGGTTCCTAAATGAATTTTTCTCTGTAATTAACCTTTACTTAAGTGATTTATCATCATTTATTAACCTTTACTTAAGTGATTTATCATCATTTATTAAACCTTTACTAAAGTGATTTATCATCATTTATTAAACCTTTACTAAAGTGATTTATCATCATTTATTTAACCTTTACTTAAGTGATTTATCATCATTTATTAAACCTTTACTTAAGTGATTTATCATCATTTATTAAACCTTTACTTAAGTGATTTATCATCATTTATTAAACCTTTACTTAAGTGATTTATCATCATTTATTAAACCTTTACTTAAGTGATTTATCATCATTTATTTAACCTTTACTTAAGTGATTTATCATCATTTATTAAACCTTTACTTAAGTGATTTATCATCATTTATTAAACCTTTACTTAAGTGATTTATCATCATTTATTTAACCTTTACTTAAGTGATTATCATCATTTATTTAACCTTTACTTAAGTGATTTATCATCATTTATTAAACCTTTACTAAAGTGATTTATCATCATTTATTAAACCTTTACTTAAGTGATTTATCATCATTTATTAAACCTTTACTTAAGTGATTTATCATCATTTATTAAACCTTTACTTAAGTGATTTATCATCATTTATTTAACCTTTACTAAAGTGATTTATCATCATTTATTAAACCTTTACTAAAGTGATTTATCATCATTTATTAAACCTTTACTAAAGTGATTTATCATCATTTATTAAACCTTTACTAAAGTGATTTATCATCATTTATTTAAACTTTATTTAAGTGATTTATCATCATTTCTTATAACACTACCCTCTGTATTTAGTGTTTTTCAGTGTAAATCCTGTATTTCCATCTTTTTAATTTCCTCTACTTCATTTAGATGTTCAGAGTAAATTCAAAGGTTCTTCTGTCATATATCCACTTCCTTTGATCCAATTCCATGGGTTTGACTGGGGAATCAGAAGATAATGGTGTTTCCATGTTCACTATGGAGCTTCTGAACGTCCAAATATGGTCATATCTGAGAACCATCAACAGGTGACAAACTACATTTGACACCAATTATTCATATGTATTGACAGGATTAGTGGATTATTTTAGATCAGTGGATGGTTCTGGTCTCCAGTGGATCATTTTAGATCAGTAGATGGTTCTGGTCTCCAGTGGATCATTTTAGATCAGTGGATGATTCAGGTCTCCAGTGGATCATTTTAGATCAGTAGATGGTTCTGGTCTCCAGTGGATCATTTTAGATCAGTAGATGGTTCTGGTCTCCAGTGGATCATTTTAGATCAGTGGATGATTCTGGTCTCCAGTGGATTATTTTAGATCAGTAGATGGTTCTGGTCTCCAGTGGATTATTTTAGATCAGTGGATGGTTCTGGTCTCCAGTGGATCATTTTAGATCAGTAGATGGTTCTGGTCTCCAGTGGATCATTTTAGATCAGTAGATGGTTCTGGCCTCCAGTGGATTATTTTAGATCAGTAGATGGTTCTGGTCTCCAGTGGATCATTTTAGATCAGTAGATGGTTCTGGCCTCCAGTGGATCATTTTAGATCAGTAGATGGTTCTGGTCTCCAGTGGATTATTTTAGATCAGTAGATGGTTCTGGTCTCCAGTGGATCATTTTAGATCAGTAGATGGTTCTGGCCTCCAGTGGATCATTTTAGATCAGTAGATGGTTCTGGTCTCCAGTGGATTATTTTAGATCAGTAGATGGTTCTGGTCTCCAGTGGATCATTTTAGATCAGTAGATGGTTCTGGTTTCCAGTGGATCATTTTAGATCAGTAGATGGTTCTGGTCTCCAGTGGATTATTTTAGATCAGTAGATGGTTCTGGTCTCCAGTGGATTATTTTAGATCAGTAAATGGTTCTGGTCTCCAGTGGATCATTTTAGATCAGTAGATGGTTCTGGTCTCCAGTGGATCATTTTAGATCAGTAGATGGTTCTGGTCTCCAGTGGATCATTTTAGATCAGTAGATGGTTCTGGTCTCCAGTGGATCATTTTAGATCAGTAGATGGTTCTGGTCTCCAGTGGATTATTTTAGATCAGTAGATGGTTCTGGTCTCCAGTGGATCATTTTAGATCAGTAGATGGTTCTGGTCTCCAGTGGATTATTTTAGATCAGTAGATGGTTCTGGTCTCCAGTGGATTATTTTAGATCAGTGGATGGTTCTGGTCTCCAGTGGATCATTTTAGATCAGTAGATGGTTCTGGTTTCCAGTGGATCATTTTAGATCAGTAGATGGTTCTGGTCTCCAGTGGATTATTTTAGATCAGTAGATGGTTCTGGTCTCCAGTGGATTATTTTAGATCAGTAGATGGTTCTGGTCTCCAGTGGATCATTTTAGATCAGTAGATGGTTCTGGTCTCCAGTGGATCATTTTAGATCAGTAGATGGTTCTGGTCTCCAGTGGATTATTTTAGATCAGTAGATGGTTCTGGTCTCCAGTGGATCATTTTAGATCAGTAGATGGTTCTGGTTTCCAGTGGATCATTTTAGATCAGTAGATGGTTCTGGTCTCCAGTGGATCATTTTAGATCAGTAGATGGTTCTGGTCTCCAGTGGGTCTTTGTGGTCAGGTCTTTATGGGTTAAATCAGGGCTGTCAAACCTGTGTCCCCCCAGAGGTTCCAGTCCCACCCCTGGGATGAATTTCCACAGTGTCTAAACTCCACAGTCCAGGCTGTGGAACTCATGTTAGTGTGGGTTCCACATCCAGATCAATCTGATCTACAGTCCAATAAGAACAGCAGAAGAACCCACACAGAAGAACCACTGCAGATTTACTACTGGGTTTGATGGAGAAAATAATATTCCATTATGTCTATAAATAATGACAACTACAAATGTTTGTCTTTGTTTTGGTGCAAAAATCCCATTAAATTGTGAAACTCTTTCCATTTCCAAACTCTCCTGTACCAATAAAATGTGACTAACCTGAACAAATGTGTCCAACCTGAAATGTCTGTATTAATTCAGTCCAGTTTGAACTCTTTTCTTCCTGTTCCTCAGTGTTTAGTGTCTTTGGAGATCTGATCCAGAATGCACATGGACTAATGAGAAGTGGAGGAAGAAGACTGAGAAATTACCACGGATTTATCTGAAGAAATGTCAGTTTTTTCAGGTTCTTCACATCTTTTTTTGTTTGGATAGTTTATAAAAGTAAGTATTTTCATCATTTATTGTTTTTTTTTTCTTTTTTCACTCAAACACTGACATAAATGTGCAGTTGTCATTCTTTCTAGGTTCTTCTGTTCTTCTTTTCCTGGTTGGGTCCACTGCAGATCAGATCAGACTGAATGTGGAACCTGACAGAACAGGAGTTTAGAACCCTGGGTTAAATAGATGCACAATGGAAAAAACTCCATTGGTTTTTTGAAAAGTCTCAAACACCAGCTGAAGGTGACTCACTGAACGTATAAACACATGACAGATCTGGGTGTTTCTGTCTGAATCCAGTTTCCATCAACAGTCGTGTGTGAATAAAGTTTAAAAAAGAAGAGGATTAAGTCAGCTTTGACTGTAATGAAACTCCTAAACCACAGAGCTGTGAAGTGAGCTCAGACTAA
>NW_021941575.1:357774-361071 GCF_902148855.1 Sphaeramia orbicularis | reverse complement strand
ACTACAACTGAACTACAACGAAACTACAACTGAACTACAACTAAACTACAATTGAACTACAACTGAACTACAACTAAACTACAACTGAACTACAACTGAACTACAACTAAACTAGAACTAAACTACAACTGAACTACAACTTAACTACAACTAAACTACAACTAAACTGAACTAAACTAGAACTGAACTACAACTAAACTACAACTGAACTACAACTGAACTACAACTAAACTAGAACTAAACTACAACTGAACTACAACTTAACTACAACTAAACTACAACTAAACTGAACTAAACTAGAACTGAACTACAACTAAACTACAACTAAACTACAACTGAACTACAACTAAACTAGAACTAAACTACAACTGAACTACAACTTAACTACAACTAAACTACAACTGACCTACAACTAAACTACAACTGACCTACAACTGAACTACAACTAAACTACAACTGAACTACAACTGAACAGAACTAAACTACAACTGAACTACAACTAAACTACAACTGAACTACAACTAAACTACAACTGAACTAGAACTAAACTGAACTAAACTAGAACTGAACTACAACTGAACTACAACTAAACTAAAACTAAACTACAACTAAACTGTACTAAACTACAACTAAACTACAACTAAACTACAATTAAACTACAGCTAAACTACAACTAAACTAGAACTGAACTACAACTGAACTACAACTAAACTACAACTAAACTACAACTAAACTGAACTAAACTACAACTAAACTACAATTAAACTACAACTGAACTACAACTAACCTCAACTAAACTACAACTAAACTACAACTGAACTAAAACTAAGCATTTAGAATAAATGAAAACTAATAAAAACTATCAAACTTGCTCTAAAAATGAATTCAAACTGAATCACAGAAAAACCATCCAAACTAAATCAAACTAAACTAGAATGAAAAATCCTAAACTATTGGAACCCTTTTATAAGAACAAATGAAAATGATCAAACTGGACCTGGTCAGGGCTCAGGTGGACTGGAGCCAGGTGTTCAGGGGAGGGGCGGGGCCCTGACATAAACACAGCCCTCCCACATCCTGTCAGTCCCAGTGTTTCAAATGTCCCTTTGTGGTCTCAGACTGTTGCACACATGTGTCACTGAAGCCCTCATGGATGCTGACCTGGTCCTGACACTGACCTGTTGGAATGGATCCTGTCTGGGTCAGATTCCACTCATCTATCCCATAATAGTCCCATGCACATTCACACAGGCTCCATGTAGAATAATGAGTCCACTGAACTAAACCTACTGTAAACTGTACATGTGTATGTGTGATCCTGCGGTCAGTGAACGCACCACTGTGGTTGTGACTGTAGGAAGCTGCTGTAATTCCATGTGTGTCCAGCAGGTGTCCCCAGTGGCTCAGAGTCAGTCCACCTGTGGAGGCGCTGTTCCTCTGACTGTGACCCTCCATCCAGTCAGTGAGTGGATGTTCATTTCCAGCTGTGACAGGAGTCTGTCTGAACCTGAACTCAGCCTTTTCCTGCTTTGCTCTGAGCTCTGCACAAACTGGAAACCAGGGCTGTCAAACATGAGCCCCCCAAAGGTTCCAGTCCCACCCCTGGGATGAATTTACACAGTGTCTAAATTCCACAGTCCAGGCTGTGGAACTCATGTTAGTGTGGGTTCCACATCCAGACCAATCTGATCTACAGTCCAATAAGAACAGCAGAAGAACCCACACAGAAGAACCACTGCAGATTTACTACTGAGTTTGATGGAACAAATAATATGACATTATGTCTGTAAATAATGACAACTGCAAATGTTTGTCTGTGTTTTAGCGAAAAAAAAATCACATTCAATTGTGAAACTCTTTCCATTTCCAAACTCTCCTGTACCAATAAAATGTGACTAACCTGAACAAATGTGTCCAACCTGAAATGTCTGTATTAAATTCAGTCCAGTTTGAACTCTTTTCTTCCTGTTCCTCAGTGTTTAGTGTCTTTGGAGATCTGATCCAGAATGCACATGGACTAATGAGAAGTTACTACTTAAAAATCACCCAAATTCACCCAAAAATTACCCTAAAACCACCTAAAAATTACTCAAAAAACACATAAAAATCACCCCAAAATCACCTAAAAATTACTCAAAAACAATCTAAAAATCACCTTAAAACCACCTAAAAATCACCAAAAAAACCCATCTAAAAATCAACCAAAAATGACCCCAAAACTACCTAAAATTACTCAAAAAACACCTAAAAATCACCTAAACCACCCAAAAAACACCTAAAATCACCCAAAACCACCTAAAACGCACAAAAAACCCCAAAAGAACTTAAAAATCACCCAAAAATGACCCCCAAATAACCTAAAAATTACTAAAAAACCACACAAAACCACCTAAAAATCACAAAAAAAAACCCCACCTAAAAATCAACTAAAAAATGACCCCAAAACTACCTAAAACTACTCATAAAACACCTAAAAATCACAAAAAAATTACCCAAAAACCACCTGAAAATAACCCCAAAAACCACCTAAAAATCACAAAAAAAACCCAAAAAACTTAAAAATCACCCAAAAATGACCCCCAAATCACCTAAAAATCACCCAAAAACCACCTAAAAATCACCACAAAACCACCACCTAAAAATCAACTAAAAAATGACCCCAAAACTACCTAAAATTACTCAAAAAACACGTAAAAAACACCCAAAAAACACCTAAAAATCACCCTAAAAAACACCTAACATTATGCCTATAAATAATGACAACTTCAAATTTTAGTGCAAAAACCCCCATTAAACTATGAGAATCTTTCCATTTCCAAACTCTCCTGTACCAATAAAATGTGACTAACCTGAACAAATGTGTCCAACCTGAAATGTCTGTATTAAATTCAGTCCAGTTTGAACTCTTTTCTTCCTGTTCCTCAGTGTTTAGTGTCTTTGGAGATCTGATCCAGAATGCACATGGACTAATGAGAAGTTACTACTTAAAAATCACCCAAATTCACCCAAAAATTACCCTAAAACCACCTAAAAATTACTCAAAAAACACATAAAAATCACCCCAAAATCACCTAAAAATTACTCAAAAACAATCTAAAAATCACCTTAAAACCACCTAAAAATCACCAAAAAAACCCATCTAAAAATCAACCAAAAATGACCCCAAAACTACCTAAAATTACTCAAAAAACACCTAAAAATCACCTAAACCACCCAAAAAACACCTAAAATCACCCAAAACCACCTAAAACGCACAAAAAACCCCAAAAGAACTTAAAAATCACCCAAAAATGACCC
>NW_021941575.1:300274-347774 GCF_902148855.1 Sphaeramia orbicularis | reverse complement strand
ATGAGCTGTTGTAAATCAGCGCATTGTCCCGCCCCTTTTCTCCGGAACCTTCCGTTATCGTCACTTCCTCTTCCTTCCGCCGGGAGCTCTTGAATTTAACAGTACGGACCAACACGGAGAAAAGAGCGAGAAATAAAGGAGAGAACAGTCCAGAAGGTGAAGTCTACCAGTCAGCTCCACCTGGAAAACCGCCGTCCGCAGTGACACTACTCCTTCTTCAGACTCTTTTCTTTTGCTGGATTTTCCTCCATCTTGAAGCCCAAACTTCACCGTGACCCGTGGGAAGGTAAATTCAGAAATCTGCTCAGAGTGAACTCCAACATGTTTCACTCTAAATATTATTGGATTCATTTATGCTCTGAAATGAAGACAAAGGTTCACAAATTCATTATTTTCCTCCTCTTCATGTACTTTTATTAGTTCAAGAAATCCAAGGCTTTGAAGCGCCGCCATTTTGTGAAGCGCCGCCATTTTGTGCCTCTGCTTTATCCCTGGTGTGAACTGGTGAGTGAACTGTTCCTCAGACTGAACAGATACTCCTGTTTTTCATGTAAAACACATTTTCTCAGACAAGTGATTGAAATATGAATGTATTTTATTAGTTTTACTGTGTTTTCTAGTGAATTGTTACGTGTGCTTAACAGTCACACATATTGTGTACTAGGGATGTAACGATAACTGGTATAATGTTAAACCAGTATAATGTTTCCGATGGTTAGCATTACCGTCTAAATTCTCATGATTATGATAACCGTGTTCGATTACTGCACCGAGAAAACTCATGGTACTGTTCATTTCCTGAAGAAGCAGCTCCACTCCAGGCATGTGTGTGCAGTTTGTAATGTTTGGCCTCTGAAAACATGGTGAAGGCACCTGCACAGACACAGCTCCAAAGATCTGGGGATAGGGGCTCCCGCACGGACCCGGTCCGTCTGATAGCGGGTCAGTCCGAACAAGCGAGCGCACAGACCTGGTCCGCACTACTGTTAACCCCCCCTGGCCCCCGCTGATTTAGATCCTCCCCCAACATTGAAACCGTCTGAATACAGATACAGGATTGACAGGATACTGACAGGAGGACAAACTCCTGTCAGTTCAAATGAGTGAAGTTCAACTGTACAAAGACACATGATGTGTGGAAAAACCAAAGGAGAGTAAATCCAGTGACTGACCCCCACAGGAACTGGACTGTGGGACACTGTTGTAGTTTGTCTGTCACTCACCAGGACTGAACCACTGACCAGTCTCAATCAGACCACTGTAACATGTTTTAAATCCTCAATCTTTCAGAATATTTACATTTGTTCATTAAATAGTTCAGTTAAACATGACTGTGTTTCACTTTCTGTTTGAGTGTATAATAGTGTATATGTGTGACACTGGGAATGATTTGATCTGGAAAATGTTCAAACAAGCTCCACTCTGACCTGTCCAGCTACTTTTTTTCACACTCAGAAACACCTCAGGAATCAATAGGAGAATTGATATGGAATTGGATTGATAAGCAGAACTGATAATGGCATTGATATTGATCAGATCCTATCAGTTCCACCCCTGGTGCAGATGTCTCTTGTGTCCATAAGGTGCCAACTTTAATCACATTTGTGTGTTTGTTGTTTACATGTTATTACCTCCGCCAAGGAGGTTCTGTTTTTGTCGGTGTTGGTTTGTCTGTCTGTCTGTGTGCAAGATAACTCAAAAAGTTCTGGACGGATTTGGATGAAAATTTCAGGAAATGTTGGTACTGGCACAAGGAACAAATGATTAAATGTTGGTGTTGATCGGGGATGGGGGGGCCACGGGGGGGCACTGATCTGCCTTGGCTGAGGTCCGCGCGGCCTTTTCTAGAAAAGCACTCGTGGAGCGCAGGCTGGGCTGGCTGCCCTCTTGCCCACCGCAGGACATGTTGGGACAATGTGTGTGTGTGGGCATTGGGGGTGTGGCGGTTGCTGGTGGGGTGGTTGGCTGCGGTGGATTTCCTGGTGGCTGGTGTTGCCGCTCTGGGCTCTGGTGCTGCACCTTGGGGGGACTCGCGGCGGTGCTGCTCGCTGCCTGGCAGGGGGGAGGGGGGTCTGCGACGGTCCGGATACGCGTGTCTGGTGTGTTGGTGCATGCAGGTGTGTGTGTAGGTGGATGTGGGTTGCTGTGGATGGGTGTGGGTACATGTGTGGGTGTGTGTACATGTAGGTGTGCGGGCGTGCATGTGGGTGTATGGGCATGGGTGGAGGTGTTTGTGTGTGTGTGAATGGTTGAACATGTGGGATGGGTGGTGTGTGTGTCTGGGTGTCAGTGGGTGTGTGTGCATATACTTGTGTGGGTGAGTGGGGGACTGGAGGGCGTGTGGAATTTGGGTTTACCAGGAACTCTAAGGGGCAGGGCTCTGTGCTGGAGAACACTGATTGGTGGACTAGACTTGCAGCATTTCCGCCTTCTGTTCAGCCGCCGATATTTAATTCATTCATTTCATTTCCACAAGCTTTGTATTTTGATAATTCAGAAAATGAACCAAAAGAGATGCTACGACAAGTGGACGGACGACCAGGAAATTCAGACGGACTTTGAATCGCCGACACGAAACGAGTGAGGGTCGAGTAAAACCTGTTGGAGCCAAATATAAGACACAAGCCTAAAGAAATACGAGAAAAGAAGAAGAAATTTATGCAGGATTAAAAGAAACTAAAGGAGCACAACGGTCACAGTGGATCTGACTGTGGAACAAACCAATGGTCTGAATAGGACACAAATATTCACTGTTATGTTCATTCCATGTGTAACAGTATCAGCAGAACATCAGCTGATTGGTCCAAAGTGAAGTCCAGTTAACCTAATGCTAATGCTAACTGGTCAACAGTCTGACACTAAACCTAAACCACAGAACTGGATGGATTTGTGTTGTCACCGTGAGCTGAACACTGATTTATTCTGTATGTTTGTGATTTCCACCTGAACTGGAGCAGACGGACTCGCCTCTTTTTCTGAACCTGTGGCTCGTTTGTGTCCTGGTCCAACATCAACTGTTTACAACGGCCCAGGTCAGACATGTGACCCCTAACCCTAATGGCCCAGGTCAGACATGTGACCCCTAACCCTAACGGCCCAGGTCAGACAGGTCACATGACACATCACACAGGTAGGAATCTGTCATCATGTGTTCTGGTATCCATTTATGCATTTGTATTACTTTTCCTGATGGGAAAGTGAAAAAGGGTCCAGGATCATGGAGTTCCAGACTGGCTGTCCTGGACCAGCTGGTCCACACACTGGTCCAGGATCAGCTGGTCCAGATCCTGGTCCAGGACCAGCTGGTTGACACACTGGTCCAGACCCTGGTCCAGGACCAGCTGGACCAGACCCTGGTCCAGAAGCCTGAACCTTTCACAAATGTTTATTTCCCTATTAATCTCCAGGCACCTTGTTTTTTTTTTTTGCACCTTTTGTTTTGTTTCAATTTTTAATTTAAAAAATCTAACGTAATACTGTCTGTTCATTTACAAGGCATCAACATATGAGTATCAGTACTTTTATGAGTCATATGCAGTCAAATTAAATGTAGGCATTTGAGTAAATGTGTGTGACTTTAGGTTGAACCTGGACTAAATCTGTAAAACAATAGAAATGAAACAGAACCATCCATCACACTGAAAGTTAGATGTGATTTAGTTTAAGGAATGAGAAGTGGAAAATACATGTTCTACCATTTTTAAACAGAAATTACAGATCTGTAATGATAGTTAACTTCATTTAAAATGTATTCCAGATGGATTAAGTGATTTAATATCCAGTAAAATGTTAAACCCAACCCGTCCACTTAACGTACTGTGTCATTTTATTGTGCTAGAGCTGAGTTTGTGAACTGGACTGCAGTTTCTTTTACTGCTCCCCATACTTTATCAACCTGATTTGAATAAATTACCCTGAACTTTGGGGTGCAATGGAAATGCAGTTACCAGGAACTCTGACCCAAATAAGTTCCTGGGCTTTTGGTGGAAAAGGACCTATTGTTACCATTATAATTATCACCGTGGTTGTTACTGTTTGTTTTGTTGATACTTTCTTGTGAGGGTCTTCACCACCTTCTTTTTTCTTGGCCTCCCCCACCCCCATGTCAGGTCCGGCATCCAAATGTGGTTCAACAAAGCTCATAATAAAGACAGGAGAATATCAAGGGGAGCCTCATGTACTTTATGAAGTTTCCCTCAGCAACACAAATGTGTTCAGCACGAAAAGGAGCCAGACTATCATTCTGCTGTTAGGATGATGGACAAGACAAGTTTAAAAAAAAAGGAAAAGAAAAGATGAACTGTATTTGACACCAATTATTGACATGTACTGATAGGATTAGTGGATCAACAGGTATTAAACAGTAGATGGTTCAGGTCGGTGGTGATTGTTTGGGTCTTTAAGGGTTAAATGATGCGTTTCACCAAATGGGGGTAAATTGTGATATTCCAGGTTGTTCTCCAAACATGTCCTGTGTTTCATATCAAACTAATTATGTTTTTCAGAAATGGGTTAACTGTGTCCTCCTTAAGTCTCTTCAAAGAATCTGAAGGCGTTCCTGTTTTTAACTTCATTTCCCATCATGCAGTGTGGTACTGCACTTTCCTCTCAGCTGTCATGGGCATATCAGTATGATTGTAAAGCTGTTGTATTCCAAAATTACTAATATACTGTCTTCTTCTTCTTATCCAGGTTTGGGCAGGCGGGCAGCAGCCTCAGCAGAGGAGCCCAGACAGGCTCCCCCCACTCCCCCCACCCCCACAGACATTTCCTCCTGCTCTTCCAGGTGAACCCTGAGGTGTTCCCAGACCACAGATAGAATCCCTCCAGTGCGTCCTGGGTCGGCCCACATGGGTCCTCCCAGAAGGACACGCCCCTAACCCCTCCCCAGGGAGGAGTCCAGGAAGACCCCGCCCACCCTGCACAGGAAACTCATTTCCTTGCTTGTACTCGTGTCGTGGTTCTTTGGGTCCTCACCCAGAGCTCATGACCATAGGTGAGGGTCAGAACGGAGATCGACCGGTGAATCAAAACGTTCTCCTTTGGGCTCAGCTCCCTCTTCACCACAACGTCCGGTTTAGCGTCCGCATCACTGCAGACTCCACCCAGATCCGCCCATCGACCTCCTGCTTCATTGTACCTTCACACGTGAACAGGATTCTGAGGTACTTGACCTCCTCCACCTGAGGCAGGACCCCACCACCACCACCATCACCACCATGTCTTCAGACTTGGAGGTTCTGATCTTCATCCCAGCAGCTTCACACACTGGGCTGTGAACCGCCCCCGAGCTGGAGCTCTGCTATTTGCAGATGATATGGTCCTCTTAGCTTCATTAAAAATGACTAATGTCTCCCAAACTATTGGTCCTATCAGCTGACCGTTTTCACTCATCCGTTCATTGACCCTAAATTCAGAAGTATGACAACCTGCAGCAGTCAGCTGTGTACAGAGTTATGTTTATGTTTATGCATTTGGCAGATGCTTTTTTCCAAAGCGACTTACAGGGGAAAACCAATTAAATCACTCAAACAATCAAATTTATTTATATAGCGCCAGATCACAAAAAAGTTCTCTCATGACACTTTATATATAGAGTTGGTCAAAACCAGACTCTAAGCCAATTTACAGAAACCCAACAGAATCCTTCCGGAGCAAACACTAGTGATGGTGACAGTGGAAGGAAAAACTTCCCTTTAACAGCAGAAACCTGGAGCAGACCCAGACTCCTGGAGGATGGACGACTGACAGGACCAGCTGGGGTTAAAGAGAGAGGATAAAGAAAGAGAAAAAGAGAGAGCGATAGAGATAGAGACTGGGGGAGAGGGGGAGACACATGGAGGCAGTTGAGGATAAGTGAGTGGTGATGATGAGGGCAGGGAAGAGGCAGGACCACCGCAGCAGGTCCAGAGATAATCCTGGAAGAATCTGTGATAATCCTGGGAAAAAACCTTATTAGAATATTTAAAAAGGAATGTTTGAAAGTGTTAGGATAGGAGGTGCTCTCGGAAGAGCTGGGTCTTCAGGAGCTTCTTGAAGATAGGCAGGGATGCCTCTGTCCTTGTAGCACTTGGCAGAGCGTTCCACCAACGTGGAACGACCCATGAAAAGAGCCTGGATTATCTTGTACAAGGTCTGGGGACCACCAGACAACGTTCCCCAGATGAGCGGAGTGGTCGTGGGGCGACATAAGCTTTTATCAGTGCACCTAGGTAGGTAGGAGCAGACCCATGGAGAACTTTGTAGGCTAGGATTAAAGATTTGAATTTGATGCGGGCAGCTATGGGTAGCCAGTGTAACTCAATGAGTAAGGGGGTGACATGTGCCCTTTTAGGGTGATTGAAGACTAGATGCGCTGCTGCATTCTGGACCATCTGTAGTGGTCTGACAACACAAGCTGGGAGGCCCGTTAGAAGAGCACTGCAGTAGTCAAGGAGGAGATAACCATAGTCTGCACCAGGAGCTGGGTGGCCTGTTGGGTTAGGTATGGCCTGATCTTTCTTAGGTTGAACAGAGTGAAACGGCATGATTGGGTGACAGAGGCAACGTGATCTGTGAAGGTCAACTGATTATCAATCATAATCTTTCATGATTATCAATCAAGTTAGTGTGACACACACACACACACACACACACAGAGTCCACTTCCCTTTTATAACATAGATTTATAATATAGATATTTAGATACAGTTTCCAAACCACTTAAATTTAGATCCAAATCACCACGAAGAAACCCTCACCCAGAACAGCCCACAGAAGCTGAGGATTCTGGGAAATGCCACAAACTTCCAATGCAGTTGATTTGATGCCTGTGTCCTCAGTCATTGTGTGGTGTTATTCAGTCATTTAAAATGGATAGAATGTCAGTAAATGCATCATAAAAACAAACGGATCAGAAAAAAGATGAGTCAAAAACGTGTGTCTTCAAAACTGAATGTTCTGTGTCAAATGTATTTGATGATCACATGACCAGAGTCCAGATGGACACCAGGAAGGCCTTATATGATGACGTCACAATGGATCCAGTCAGAAACCCAACAGAACCAAGACCATGTGACCTCTGCACATGGTTCAGGAGGGGAAGACCACAAATGGTGTTTAGTGTTGGTGCTGCATTTAATGTGTCTGTACTTGGACACTGTGATGCATTCTGGTCTCTTCACTGGACCTTTACTGAACACGCTGGAACATCAGACATGAATGAATTAGTTTTTTTGTTTTGTTTTTTTACTTCCATCAAGAACAGCTGGAGGTTCTGTTTTCATCAGAGTTTGTCTATTAGCAAGAGAACTCCAAAAGTTATGGACGGATTTGGATGAAATTTACAGAAAACGTTGATAATGGCACAAGGAACAAATGATTACATTTTGGGGGGGGGGTACGGATCTGCCTTGGCGGAGGTCTATGCTCTCTGAGTGCTTATCTAGTTTCTTTATCCTTTTCTGGTGTCTTTCAACCATTTCAGTGTTCAGACAGTCAGTGATGTGGACCAGGAAACAGGATGTAGTCTTCTGTCTCTACGGTAACCACACACCACCCACTTCCTCCTTCTGTCCCCTTTAATAGCACACAGTGGGTCCAGATGAGCTGTCAATCAACTGGAGCGGCTCAGAGAAGAGCAGACGGTCTGACTGGACATGGACCACACACCATATGTCCTGGTTTTCCTTTGCATGTCCATTCAAGGTAGGTGGAATGATGACGGACACAGAGCTGAATATGGACACACATTTGTGTCTTTATTATATTAAAAAGAATAGATTTGAAACTAAAGAGATTTGAGAGCAAAAGACAGTAAGTGGTAATAAAAAACAGGACCAATGGCCCTGTATCTTACCGGCCAAATTCAAAGCTTTGGGAAATGTATCCAGATGACATTTATTCTCACCCAGTTCTGTGTATTTATTCTATGACAGAAATAGCCCATGTTTTGGTCAGATCTGTAAAAAATTCAAATTCACACTTGATATCATTGATACTGATTTATTGGATCAATCCACTTCCTATCTGTTATAATGGGAACATTTTTCAAATTCGCACCAAATCCAGAATCAGATCTGGATGAAAATAATTTCAATCCCTTGTGTTGACATCATCATACAGAAGCTGTATACCAAGTTTGAAGTCAATCGGAATTGTAGTTTGGGAGAAGAAGACATATTTTATTAAATATTGTTCTTCAGTTTAGACAGTATTGAAGCCAACGCTGTCACTCATCTCCCTCTTTCTACCACTCAGTGGGCGGAACTGCCGTGACTTCCACTAGCGGTGACATCATGTGCAGACCCTCTTTAGAAACTCTTCTGTCATCCATCAGTGTAGGCCCCGCCCATTAAGTGAAGTTAAATTTGCAAGTAAAACTTTTGAAGTGTCAGGCAAAAGTTTATAACTCACAAAGAGGAGTGAATTATAAACAAAATGATCTGTTTTTTTTATTGACACTTTGTCTTTTGCTCTCAAATCTCTGTTTTAGTTTAAAATCTATTCTTTTTCATTGATGAATAAAGAAACAAATGTCTGTCCATAGCTGAAAGGGTTACCTGTTGTTTGACAGGTTCATCTCCATGGTTATATGTGTGTTTGATGTAAATCCTAGCGTGTGCTGATGGTCATGTGACTCCTGATGCTAAATGAGTCCTTGTGAATCCAGTCAAATGTTGTTGGTTTGATGAATCCTGTCTGTTCCAACAGTGACAGTGTCAGAGCTGAGTTAGAAGGAGGAGCTGCTGACTGGCTCCATTATTGACTTGTGTCATAGATCCCATGGGATAAACCAGTGCACGTGTGTGTGGTGCTTTCATCAGCCTCAGCTTCTGTCTGGAACTGGTCTGTGGTGGATTTGTGGATCAGGATCAAACACATCCATGTTGTGTTTCCTCTCAACACACACCAGTACATGAAGAGTCTGAAGCACCTTTACTGATCCACTTCCTGTTTGTCACAGCAGCTGCTGATTCCAGCTCTGTGATTGGTTCCACAGTCTGTCCATCAACTGCTGTTCCACAATCCACTGACAGAACCTGTTCAACTGAACATGTGGGTTCAGATGATTAATATACGAGTTGAAGAACTCCAGATCAGTTCTGGTTGAATGGTTTTTGAATCCATCCATCAAACACAAACTGAACAATAATCAGTTGAATTCAGTCTGGGTTGATTTCAGTCGATTCCTTCATGATTCCTCCAGTTGGACTGATCCTGCTCAACCTAAATGTGTCAGTTTCATCTTGTGGTGGTTCATCTGCTGCTGTTCAATCATGCCATAGATTTGGATTTGAACCTTCATCTGTGTCTCATGTGCTGCTTTGGTATTTAGACGCCGTTTGTCAAAGTCAAAGCACAAACACAGTTCAGACAGATTTGGTTCCAACCTGATCAGCCTCAGTTTCCTGTTTGGTTCCTCATGTGGACATGTTGGAGTTCGAATCCCAGTCTTGTCCTGTTTTCATGGCTGTCCTTTGTGTTTTTGCTGCAGGGCTCCTGTCTGAAAACAACAGCACTTCAACAGGTAAGAAATGCACAAAGGAGGGATGTGAACTGGGCTGAAGCTGAACATCCTGGTTCAGGTGGTTTTCATCTGAACAAACTGGAGCCAATGCAGAGGATTCAGGAAGGATGGGTTTACAGAAGCTCCACTGAGCACGCTCAGCTCCTGTTCCTGACATTTGGACAAGTGTGGCTTTAAAGATCCACAAGTGAAGGAAACACTGACAAACAGGAGCAGACTGAGCCATTCAATTCACTGACTGAATGAATGAGGGATGAACTGAGTCCGTTTGGACACAAAATCTGTCAGTGGGACTGAAAACACTGTTCACACATGGAAACCACATGTGCTCAAGAATCCAGTCCATGTGGTCCACATGGGCTGGGCTGGTTCTGGACTGGACTCTGACTGGTCTGTCTTATTTCTACAGGGTCTGTCCACTTCAGGTTGGTGGGAGGAGCCAGTCGTTGTCATGGTGACCTGGAGATGAAACGACAGGATGGAAACTGGAAACCAGTGGATGGGAGAGACTGGAACAGGAAGTTAGGAAACAGAGTCTGTGCAGAACTGGACTGTGGATCTGCAGTTTCACTGAGATGCAGAGAGACTGGTTCACGTAGAGATAATTGGTCGATCAGACCAGACTGTAATGAATCTGAACTGAGGAACTGTTTTAGATCTGATTCATCTCTCTCTTCATTCCTGGAGCTGAGTTGTTCAGGTAAGAGCATGAACACTGAACCCAAACCCTTCCACTGTCACTGTGGGCTCCAGACTCTGTGGACTCTCAGATCCGGGTCGGTCCAAAACTTCAATTCAGATTTAATGTGAACTCACACAAACTGAGCAAAACAATTATATCCACGTCCACAAACAAACAGCTGATGAACATCATGTCACACAGAAGAAACAAACACAAACACACATGAATGTGAGTCCACTACAGTCCACTATATAGTCCAACCCCCAGACCCTGGTCTACCCCAGTCCACTACAGTCCAGTAAAATCCACTATATAGTCCAACCCCCAGACCTGGTCTACTCCAGTCCACTAGAGTCCCTTAGAGTCCACTTCAGACTCTAGTCTTATTCCAGTCTTCTTCCATCTGTGTCCACAGACTCTGTCAGACTGGTCCATGGGTCCAGTGTGTGTTCAGGCAGACTGGAGGTCCGGTCTAACCAGTCCGGGTCCTGGTCCTCAGTGTGTGAAGCACACTTGGACCTTCGTGGTGCCCAGGTGGTCTGTAGGGAGCTGGGCTGTGGGGCTCCTGGGCTCCTCCAGGGGGCGCTCTCTGGAGCAGCGGAGGCTCCTGTGGTGCAGACGTTCACCTGTGAAGGCCATGAGTCTGCTCTGCTGGACTGTGGAAGCTCAGGGGCACAGACCTGCTCATCTGGAACAGCTGTGGACCTTACCTGCACAGGTGGGCGGAGCTTTGACTGACACCAGCTGACATCAGTTCACTCACTTTGATCTCATTTATCTGTCACTTGTATTTGATCAGATCGACCGATGTATTTGACCGATGTTGCACACGGAGAGGGGGGGAGGGGGGGGGTTGTAAAATAAAAAGAATCCCTACCTACCTACCCTAATTTTTTTTTCAGGACTGAAACCGGAAACACAACATTTTTTTTCCTAGGCCTTATATCCTGAGTAGTATCCAAATTCATTAATTAAAGTCTTAAGATGTGGTATTGTAGACGCCAATTCTGTTAGATATAGCAATACATTGTCTGCATATAGTGACAGTTTATGTTCCTCAGTATTTGTTATAATTCCTTTTATGTTAATGTTATCTCTAATGAGTTGGGCAAATGTTCAATGTTGATGGCAAAAAGCAATGGTGATAGAGAACAGCCCTGCCTACAGCCGCGTTCCAGTTTAAATCTCTGTGATATATAGCCATTGACTTTAATGGAAGCCTGGGGGTCTGAGTAGAGTGTTTGAATCCAGTTTATAAAGTTAGGTCCAAATCCAAAGCATTTTAAAGTTTGAAATAAAAACTGCCATGACACATGGTCAAATGCTTTCTGAGCATCCAAAGATAAAATTATTGACTCTGATTTCTTATCTTTTTGATATGATATTATATTCAGCAGGCGTCGTAGATTATCCCCATAATATCTTCCAGCAATGAATCCAGTTTGGTCAGGATGAATAATTTGAGTTATCATCTGGTTGACTCGTTTAGCCAATATTGCTGTCAATATTCACACATCTCCATTTAGCAGTGATATTGGTCTATAGGACTGGCATTCGGTCGGATCTTTGCCCTCTTTATGTATCACTATGATGGTTGCATCTGTCCAGGAAGGTGCCATGGTTTTAGAATAAAGTGCATAGTGATATACAGGGGTTGGACAAAATAATGGAAACACCTTCTATGATGCCACAATGTTAGGTGTTTCCATTATTTTGTCCAACCCCTGTACTTTTAACTATAGGGGGGACAGTGTATCACTAAAAGTTTTATAAAATTCATTAATGTAGCCATCTGGCCCTGGGGTTTTATTATTTTGTAGTGTTGAGATCACCTGCTTGATCTCCCATTCTTCAATTGGTTTATCTAGTTCCCTACCTGTCGTTTCAGTCAATTCTGGCAATTTTATGTTTTTTAAGAAATCTGCAATTTTTTCATCATCGGTGCAAGTATCTGTATTTTTATATTAGAATTTATTGAAAAGTGCAAAGGATTCTGCTATTTCATCTGGTTTTGTAACAAAAGTACTTTGTGATTTTATTTTTTGCACTATATTAGATGACTTTTGTTTTCTTAATTGGAAAGCTAATAATCTGCTTGCCCTATTGCTGTGCTCATAATATTTTTGTTTGGTAAATCTTAAATTTCCTTCAATCTTATCTGATAGTAAACTATTAAGTTCTCTTCGTGTTGTATTTAATTGTTTTAATAGACTATTTGATGCAGACTGTTTATGATTATATTCTAATTCTTTTATTTTATCTTCTAATTCTCGCTGTTTGGCTTCCTTCTGTCGTTTCCTAGCACATGTAAATGAAAAAATGCGACCTCTAAGGAATGCTTTAGCACAGTCCCATATGATAAGGGGAGATGTTACTGATGAGATATTAGTGTCCATGTAATTCTTAAGCTCTGTTTTGCTGGAGTTAAATTCTCTGTCATTTAGGAGGGATGCATTTAGTCTCCATTGTTTAGAGGATGGTCTGTGGCCTATGTCCCACGTTAATTCTATAGGTGCATGATCAGATAATGTAATAGGTAGTATTTTAATAGCAGATATTCTATATTGGTCTTTCTTAGACGGAAAGAAGTAATCAATTCTTGAATATGATGCATGTCTGTTTGAGTAGAATGTCAAATCTCTACTTCCAGGGAATTTGCTCCTCCATACATCCACAAGGCCAGCCTCTGCGCATTGATATTTGAGCATTTTACTCATTTGGGAAAGAGTAGCTTTAGAGGGGGGTTTCCAGTCTAACGTATTAGACATTACACAATTAAAATCTCCTCCTATCAAAATTAGTCCAGTGCTATATCGTAATATTTTATTAAATAGCATTCTAATGAAGCCAGGATCATCTTCATTCGGTGCGTATACATTAATGAAGGATACTTTTGTGCCATCAATCAGCCCATTAACCAAGATATACCTGCCCTCAGTGTCCTTGTGTGCGGAAGTTTTTACAAAATTGACATGTCTATGTATGAGTATAGATACCCCCTTTTTCCTCCCAGAGTGATGTGAGGAATAATATACTTTATCTGCCCACGACTTTTTCAGCTTTTCGTGTTCCACATCAGATAAGTGGGTTTCCTGTAGGAAAGCTATCTGACAGTTGACTTGTTTCAGTTGGTGCATAATTTTCTTTCTCTTAACAGGATTATGGAGACCTTTAACATTATAGCGTATAATTTTGAGTGTTCCCATTAATTAAAGAATAGGATTTGTGGATAGATTTCCCAGTATTGAAAACTATGGGATGGAGATGGGAAGCAGAGGCAAGTAATTTGTGCATATAGTATATGTATGGAGGTGTAACTTCTAAAGAGTGGACTTGGATGATAAAACCAAAGGTAGTGAGGTAAATGTAAGTTACTAATACAGCTGTAGAATAGCATTTCTATCTCAGTATAGTCAGTATCAGACCAAGTAGGGGAAAAGAATGATAACCTTCTTGTACTAATGATTAAGGCAGGGTCCCTGGGGAAAAAAACATTTTGATGAAAGAAAAAAGTGTTTCAATGCAAAAATAAATAAATAAATAAATTTGAGACCCAAAAAAATTCTATTTGAACACTTTTTTTCTTTGATTAAAAAGGTTTTTTTGGATTGAAGGTTTTTTTTTTTAACTTGAAAATAATTTTTTTGGTTAAGGCAACTTTGCTTTTGATTAAATAATACAGAAACAAATCTACCTCCATAAATGTGGAGCTGAAGGACACAGGTCTGAGTGAATGGATGAGGAACGGAGCAGAGTTCAGTTTTTTATACAATCTGTCCTGTTGTTGCCGTGGTTACATCCAACAGTAACCGTTTACAGTTCTGTTCATAAAGTCACCAGTGTGGAATCACTCCGATCCTTCGACATCCAGCTGGACGCACCATGTATGTGTAAATAATTCACTTCAGTTGAATTTATTCAGCCCAATATCACAACGTAGTTCAGTCTGTTAGGATGCAGTGGGGGGGGGGGGGGCACATGCAGACAGCTGAGGGGGTCCATCTAGTCCGATGAGGGTGAGGGAGGAGGTCCATCCAGACAGGTGAGGGTGAGGGAGGAGGTCTGGGCTCACAGATAGTCTATAATAACTCTTCCTTCTAACCATAATGCTGACAGATGAATGGAAACAGCGGGGGCGGAGAAGTTGTTCTGGGTTAAATAGTGAACGCACCCTTCAACCAAAATAGTGAATTAACGATGGTTTAGCGAATGCAACGAGCCCATAAACGGACTTTGCATCGGTTAAGCCTCTGTGTTGGCTGACCCATCGTAAGCTCACTATTTGCGTTGAAGGATGCTAACGATGCGTTCACTATTTAACCCAGAAACAAAACCCTGGAGTCCAAAGTGCCGAGCCATACAAGGTCCTGGAAACAGATGGATCTGACACTGTTTATGTTACTGACATCCAAAATGGCCCAAATACACAAAAGATGACTTCAATCAAAAAATAACTCACTTCAATAAAAAAAACCCTTTTCAATCAACGAAAACAAGTGTTCAAATGCAATTTTTCGGATCTGAAATTTTTTTTGCAGGTCAGTTTTTTACTTTTTTTCTTTGACTAAAAAGGTCTTTTTGATTGAAGTTTTTTTTTTTATTGAAAATATTTTTTTGAATGAGGCAACTTTCCTTTTGTTTAATTAATAAAGACAAATCTGCCTCCATACTCATTCAACACTAAAGGGCCTTTTATTGGTGTGTTCTGTGTTCTGCTGTTTTCTTTGAGGACGTTGTGGTTCTGCTTGAACTGGTCCATGAGTCCAGTTTAGTTCCTGTGTCACTAATGACTGACAGGAGGCTTTGACAGAGTCCACCCTCACACTGCCGTCTGTCCAGGGGCTTTTGTGTCTTTAAACATGTGTGTGTGTTGTTGTGGGTCCACAGACTCTGTCAGACTGGTCCATGGTTCCAGTCTGTGTTCAGGCAGACTGGAGGTCCGCTCCAACCGGTCCTGGTCCTCAGTGTGTGAAGAGGGTTTGGACCTTAACGACGCCCAGGTGGTCTGTAGGGAGCTGGGCTGTGGGGCTCCTGGGCTCCTCCAGGGGGGGCTCTATGGAGAGGGGGAGGCTCCAGTCTGGACCAGTGAGCTCCAGTGTGAAGGAAATGAGTCTGAGGTCCTGGACTGTAGGAGGTCCAGCTCAGCTGGGAAGACCTGCTCACCTGGAACAGCTGCTGGACTCACCTGTACAGGTACCAAGGGGTGTGGCTTTCATATGACAGACTTTTACAGGTACCAAGGGGGCGTGGCTTTCATATGACAGACTTTTACAGGTACCAAGGGGGCGTGGCTTTCATATGACAGTGTGTTTGTGTGACTCCTGTCTTTGTGTCTCTGCTCAGATCCAGATGGGGTCAGGTTGGTGGGACAGCCGAGCCGCTGTGCTGGTGCTTTGGAGATCCAACACCAGGGACACTGGAGACCAGTAGGAGACTACTATGGATGCTGGGACCTGAAGTCTGGATCTGCTGTGTGTCAGTATCTGGACTGTGGATCAGCTGTTTTAGTCGACAGAACATATGATCCTCCATCCAGACCTGTGTGGTGGGTCTCAGCTCCTTGTCTAAAGCTGAAATCTGGACTGAGGGACTGTGTTGGACTACATGATTCCTCTAAACACTCCTCTGCTGTGGCCGTGGTGTGTTCAGGTACAAACGGACACAAACTGTGTCTGAACTGAATTCTCAGTGACCAGATGGTTCTGACTCTGACGTTTAAAGTTCCATCTAATGAATCTGTTCATTTCATCAGTTGATTATTTTTTCTCAGTTCATTGTTTTTTTGGTCAAATGTGTCAAATATTGACCTTTGACCTTTGGAACGTCCAGATCTCAAATGAACGTCTTCATTTGGACCAGATGAGGCTGAAAACACAAACAGATTTCCCATTAGTCTCATTTAGGACAAAAGGACCAAATGTTGACATGTGAGACTGTAAAAGCACCACATGTGTGTCCTTTTTTACCCATAATGCCTTTGAAGGTCAGCTGTGCTCTAAATCAGTGTTTCCCAACCAGTGTGCCACAGCATATTAGTGTGCCGTGAAAAATCATCAGGTGTGCCGTGGAAGATTATCCAATTTGACCTGACTGGTACTGGAAGAACAGCGTGATATAGATCCATACGACTGTACGCACTAATGATCCACTCAACCACAACAGTCTCCTGTTTGTCTTTGCAAAAATAAAAGTGAAAGTGAACCGGCCCCGATGCGGTGCAATCTGCTGATAAAGCCCCCCCCCCCCCCCCCCACTAGTGACACACAGATTAGCGAGTAACCCACAAACCCCAGGTATCAGGTTGGGGCAGGGGGGATGTGCCTCCCATACTATTACACATCGGACTTCAATCCGGGGGTTCGTCTAAGGAGTCGCTGACAAACCGCTCTCAGCTTTCTTGTTCCAAACACTCTGTGTGGCCCGATGTGCCCACCCCCCCCCCGAAAAAAAAGAGACTCGGAGCTGTTGAGGAATATTTTTGTGCCTTTCTTCAATTCCTGCAAGAATATGAGCTTTGTGTTCAACTAAACAGGTCCAGGTTTCACACCGAGTAAGTAGACTGAGACAAGATTTGTATAATATTTCAGTAAATACACTTTTTGTGACATTTTTGTTTGGTGGTGTGCCTTGTGATTTTTCTAAAGAAAATATGTGCTGTGGCTCAAAAAAGGTTGGGAAACACTGCTCTAAATGACCCATTCCTCATGTTTTCATTGGTCAGTGTTCATCCCATCCCAAACTCCTGTGGATCAGATCCATCTGTGTCTCTGAGGAGGATGGATTCTCTGACTGCTTGTTTGTGCTCATGTATGCTGCTTGGTCCAATCATGTCTCTGTGTGTGGACAGATCAGCCAATCATCTCCCTGTCTGACGGGGTCTTTGAGGTCTACCAGCAGGGGTTCCGGGTGCTGGTGGGCTCCGACTTCACCGTCACCTGCTCCGTCCGACCGCAGTACCCAGGAGGCTCCTTCCAGCTGATCTCCGACACCGAGAAGCCCCTGAACCTCACCCTGCCAGCTGTCAATCACTCCGCCCACTTCCTGTTGTCTGCCATGGGCTACGCCCACCGAGGGAACTACACATGTGTTTATCACGTGGACGTTTATAACCGCAGCTTCTCGTTGTCTCAGAGCCCCGCCCTCTATCTCACTGTCGGAGGTAACGTCAGGACAAACACACAGAACACCCACAATGTATCAGTACCAGTCACATGACCATGTTCCACAACATTCCCAGTGAGCAGAGTGAACAGGTGTGAGCAGAACCACGTTGGTAGAACTGAGATCAGGTAAAGCTGGTCCAGTTGAACCTGTCAGAGACTGGGATAATCTGAGAGAACGCGCCATTGGTATGCTTGATGCTGGTTTTACGGCTCGCATCAAGCATACCAATGGCGCGTTCTGTCAGATTATGGTTAAGGTGAGGCATCGTGGTAATGCAGGAACTTTTGAATCTTACCATTTCTTTTTATAGCCCCCGGATAAACAAAGGGAATTGCCACTCCCATTTGTTGCTCCCACTACCATATCAGTCAAAACGTACCGCACCTCTGATACTTTGTACACGTTCTCAACACCACTCGTGGTCGTGTTTGCCTGCAAACACACGCTCCAATGGTTACAACTCACTTATTTTAATGTGTATCTCAGTTGACAACTCAACAGGACAGGTGAACTCTGGCCTAAATTAACGACCAAAACTTGCGTTTCTTTTGTTGTTCAGTATATATTCATCTTGGGGATGATCCGAGTCAGCCCTGTAAGAAAAGTGCCACAATAGCGGCGAGTTTCCGCTGAAACGGTCTGAGTTCGTCTCTTTTATCCTTCCGTCTGTTTTGGCCTCCGCTTCGAGTCCATCTTGACGTCATCATGTGATCATGCGGAGAAGGGAATCCCAGAGGGAATTCCACCTGCAGACCTTGTTTATACTAATTTGCATATTTAAATATGGGCGTGGAGAGGGAGGAGTCAGGTACTCCAACATATGTGCTCAATTCCAGCTGATTGGGATGTATAAAGGAAATGTACTTGGATTCGGATGTACGCAGAGTTTTATCCATCTGGATTTTTTTGTGCGCACAGACTTTTCGGGATTTAAGCGTACGCCAGGTTTCAATATGAAATCCATGCAAGTCTTTATACATGAGTCCCCTGGTCTTCCTCTGCCTCCTGTTCCCTGTAGGTTCCACTCTAGTGCTGGTCTTGTGATGTCATTTCCTGGGTTTCTGAGGGTCTGTCCAGTCCATGTCCATTACCGTAGTTGGATTTCTTCTTCTGTTGGATTGGGTCCACTTGTGTCCCACACTTCTTCATTTGTCTCCTTGTTTCCATGTGATCTTCAGGATTGTTGTCATGCATGGGTTGGTGACAGTCTGGACGTGGTCTGGACTGTCTTTGTGTCTTCCATGTTTCACAGCCACAGAACAGACCTGGTTTCACATTGGAGTTTACAGCTGTATGTGTGTGCGTTGTCAGGTCTTTGTGTCTGTCCAAACTTGTGTCCAGTGGCTGAATGCTGTTCTTTTTTTACTGATTCTTGCTTTTCTTTCAGCTTCTGCTCTGCCTTGTTTGTCCATGATCCTCCAAAGGTTGGAGTCTTCCAGGGATCTTTTCTCCGCTGTGACAGGATTACTTGATATTTTGTGGAACTGAAGAACTTTGGACTTTCCTGGATGTATGTGTGGGCTGTAGCTTCAGTTCATCTGTCTGTGTTTGCATCTGTACATGTGTAGGAGACAGTCGGCCCACACCGTCCACAAAGTCTAGGTCATCCATTTGTCTCCAGTGTCTACTGGAGTCCATGTGGTCTTCCTTTGGTCTTCCATGATCCAATCAGCTGCCAGGATGAACAGAACTCTCGTGCTCCTCCTGTCTGTACGTGGACAGGTTGGGACAGTTGTCCTTTCTGTGCACTTGGTTCCTGGTCCATGGTCTTCACAACGTTGACTAGTTTCTCTGGTATTCCGTCGTGTCTCCTGAGTTTCCAGAGTGTTGGAGCGGTTTGTGTCATCAAATGCTTTTTGACAGTGGTTGAAGTGGACTAATGCAGGCAGGTTCCACTCTACAGACTGTTCCACCAGGATCCGCTGGGTGCTCTGGGATCAACACCTGACCTGTTCTGGTCAAATCCAGCCTGGTTGAACCCAGCTGGTCCTCTGCTGCTGCTCTGATCCTCTGATAGAGTTCTAGTGAAAATCTGTCCAGGTGTGGACTAGAGTGTTCTGCCTCTGGAGTCCTGCCCTGTGCTCTGGGCTGACTTCTGTGGGAACTTGTCCAGGTGTCCTTCTCTCCTTCTTTCCTTCCTTCCTTCTTTCCTTCTTCGTTGTCTTCAAACACATGTTCCATGGTTGTTGTTTTAAAGGTTGTTTCTATTCTGTTTCAGACTCGGTCACAAATCTGATCATCAGGGTCCTGGTCCTGGTCCCGGCTCTGCTCATATTTGGTATTTGCCTCTTCTTCTTCTATAAGGTACGTTCACAGACTGTTAGACTGGATAAGTTGAGTTTACTTACTTACTTATCTCAGGTAACTTGTTACCTTAAAAACTTTCAGTAATGAGTAATGAAAACTTGAGTGGATTAAACTGAAATGTTTGATTTGAATGGAATTACTATTTTAAGTCCAACACACTAAATGCCAAGTTAATTTAACTTCAGATTTGTCAATTGCTTTGCATAATAATTAGACTGAATATCATCAGTTCATTTTACTCAATTCCAAGTTGATTTAAATTAAAATGTTTTGCGATATAAAGTGATTTATTTAATTATTCAACTTAATATATACACTCTAAAAAATGATTCATGGGGTTAGTAAGTTCAGCTTAAAATCCAGAGCTTTCTCTGCTTAAAACATTCAGTTTGTTCCATGTACACATTTAAATCAGCTGATCAGTTCTTTTATTAAGTTGGTCTGAATGAAAAACAAGGAAAACAGTGTGAACTTAATAACATGTTGATTTTGAACAGACATTTGTGCCTTTAACTGAACATAGAAGTAGATTAAGTTAGTTCATCTTAAAACTCTTGTAATCTTCCTCTTAAAGCTGAGTTCAAAGCTGACGTACCTGGACAGGTTTGACTGACAGACCACGCCCACCACAACAAATGGAGGGAAACAGAAAAAAAAGGAGAAGAACCTGATTTTACACAGAACTGAACTAAACTTTAAGACTTGATAGAATTGAGCTTTGTTTGTGCAACAGTAGTTTGAATTCTTCATGAACTGAATAAAACACATTTAGCTCCTTTCTAATTGAAAATTGTCGTTTATACTGTGGTGTGTTTGCTGCATTGCATTGTGGGTATTGGGTGTATTGTTGTAAATGTGTTGTTTTCTGTGCAGGGGTTCAGGGTTGTGGTGTTGCTGTTCATTTGGAGTTCATGTGTGCATGCTAATGTTTCTGGTCCTTTCTGTGTTTCTTTGTGTATTTGTATTGAACTGCAGCAGGAGTCAGAGCCAGAGGCCAAACCAGGCCTTTACTGTTTATTATTGATGACACATATTCTGTTCAATTCAACTCCTCAGTGTTTGACTCATAGAATTAACTGTTTGGAATAGCATGGAGACAACAGCATTGTGTACAGTTGTGATATTAACATGAAGACAGATCAAGTAATTAAGATGCAGAGAGAAATAAGCAGTTTGATCATAGAACTGGAATTTCTATGTGGAATTAGTTCTGATGAACAGAAATAAGTTAGACCAACTGAAAAAATGAAGGGAACTACTGGTATGGACATTTATGAGTAGAATAAAAGGAAAACAATAAGTCAGTTTAACTACATGGAGTAGTTTTTACACAATTAAAATTCAGTTGGTTGGACTTAATTAAGCTTGTAGAGTAAAAAGCAAATCCTGTTGTTTGTACTAAAGTAACAGAGTTTACTGAACTAGAGAAGTCTGGAGGCATTTAAGCAACTATGGACAAGTGGAACTAACTGAAAAAGAGGAATGGAAACTGTTCCATCAGTTTTTTACATTGAGCCAACGTATCATTTTTTACAGTGTAGTAGCAAGTAGGGATGGGAAGATTATCCGATACGCATCGATGCGCTGACACGTGCGTACACGATCCCAGTGCACCGGTAGAGAAGCTGCGACTGAATGAAAAGTTTGGAATGATATCGCGATGCATCGGTTATTGTATGTTTGTAAAGATAAAATTCTATCCGTCTAATGGAATCTATTTTTACTTACATTTAAAAGTGTTCCTATTTATTTGGGTAAAGTTTTTCTTTCCAGACCAACGTTAATGTGCGCCGCAGAAGTGTACACTGTCCACTAACAGTCTGAGCTCCGTGGATGGACTGTGGCATTAGCGCCGCAGATGAATACTGTAACATCTGTAGGTGAGTCTGACAGACTTAGAAGGAGGAGACCACCTGTGGTTTGGGAACGTGTACTTTTTACTCTATGAACTGCACTGAATACTGCAGTACATACCGGAGATACTTCCTTAAACGGTGTCATACAGATCCAACAGCACATCCCAGAATACCTTGTGCAGGTGTCTCTTAAAGAGACAGAACCTTTTTCTGTTTTCCCTTCATTACAAATACATGACATTACAAACGGATTCTGCGACGGAGCAAGAAGTGGAGTTAGAAACAAACAGAGAAACGACTGGAAAACAAACTGAATGTGAGGCACGTGTTCTGAAACTGAACTAAAGACACTTTGTAAAAAGTCATGGTCTGATTTAATAAAGAAATAATCAAGCTCATTGAACTGCACTGCTTTTTTTTTTTTTTTTACCAGATTAAATGTGTTCAGTCAGAATGTGCTTAATTGCTCTGTATCGTGATTTGGGTGTGAATCGTATCACATCGCATCGTGAGATGCCATACACATATCTGTAATATATCGGATCGGAGATGCTGTATCGAGATGCGTATGGTATTGGCCTGAAAACTAAGATTCCCAACCCTAGTAGCTAGTGATGTGACGTTCACGAACGAATCAAATCTTTTGAACGGCTCTTTGAAATGAACGATGGGAAGTGAGTCTTTGTAAAGAGCCGTTCATTTTATTTTTTTTTTTAAGGAGGTAGTGTCCGATTATCTGTCAATTTAGCGTCACTGGGGAGGCACTGGGCAGGAGGAGAATGTATTTAAGTATTTGCAGTGATCAATCACTGTTGTGTTTTGTGCAGTTATTTCCGTATGTTTACACACATTTATTGTTCTTGTTCTGAGGGAAAATGCTCTACAGTTGTTCAGGTATTTCAGTAAGTGCAGCGATTAATCACTGTTTTGTCCATTTTTTTTACACACATTTATTGTTCTTGTTTTGAGGACAATAAAACGTTATTTCATCAGAAAATGTTTTTTCTTCTTCATTTTTATTCTACAGACTAGTCCACATACTGTACTGTGATGTGTTTTACTCAAATGCCATCATTTGTCTAATGTCACCTCTCATGTCATGGATTTAACCCACACATTTGAACTAACCATTCTGTTTTACAGTAAGATAATATTTACTGCCACGCCAATTAAACACCTTTGAAATGGAATGTCAATCATCACATGTAGTCTATTTAGTCATTCAAACACTGGTATTTCAAAATAATGTCAAAAACATAACAGAGCCAGTCTGTTGAACGACTCTTTTCAGTGAACGACTCCTGATTGAACGACTCCCTTCAGAGACAGAAGTCCCAGCACTAGTAGTAGTAGTGAGGATGGAAGTTAACTCAGTGTCATATGCCCGTACAGGAAGTGCTTTTAATTTGGCGAGGCATGAATATTTCCAGTGTACAGGACCAGTCTTCTCTGAACAGTAAATCCATAGTTGTTCCTCAGGCTCTGACTCCTGGTGCAGCTGGACACAAATACACAAACCAACCCAAAAAGGCCAATAAACACTGACACACACACATTCAGTCCAAATGAACACTAACAGCACAACCCACTGAACCCTGCACAGAAAAACAACACATTTACAACTACAGCAACAATACCCACAATGCACTGCACACAGCAGAAGGTGTGGTCAGGACCGAAACTGAGGGATTTAAATCCATTCAGCTGAAACTGTTTGGTACTTTCAACTGTGTCTACAAATGAGTGGAACAGAGTGAACATGTTCCAGTAATGGAATCCAAGTGAACTCATTGGAGTCCATTGTAGTTCCAGTCTGGGAGTAAATCCACAGTGTGTTCTTCCAGTGCATCTGTCCTCAGTGGATCCACTGGACTTCAGACTGAGTCACACACAGGAGTCTGAACTGGACGTGTCTGCTGCCATGTTTGTTCCAGGTCTACGTGAGGCGGATCCGGACGAAGGCGGAGACCAACGAGATGAGAGTTCTGGAAGAAACATCCCATAATAGTCCCGGCGGTTCAGTGTGAGTCCGGCTGATATTTGGACGGGACCGACAGTTTGACGGCTGAACCGATCGACGCCTTCATTGTGTTCGGACGCTTCATGATCCATGGGCGTCTCAGCTTCTCTTCACAGTTTGTACACATGTAAATACGGCTTCATTCTGATCAGATTCTGGTTTGTTTGGAAAAGACTTTGGACTCACAGTAGTCCACACTTCTGCGCTCAGTGTATTGATGCTTTTATTAAAACAGCAGAACAACATTTAGACTAAATCGGACTTTTTCTGGGTCAAAATGAGACTTGGATTCCCTGGGTGTGATCCCAAACCTCCGTCCATGGTTCGTTGGACAGTTGAATTGTGGGTAAATGTGTCAGATCTCCAAAGCCTCATCCAGATGAGGTTCCATCTCATCAGGTCCAACATGAAGCAGAGTTTTTGGAGCTTTGAGTGGACCACAGTTTTCTGTCCTCCATTCACTGTTCAGTCATAGGGCCTGATTTACCAACATCGCAAAGAACGAGCGCTAACGTGTTAGCTCCAGCTAACAAATGCACCTGCTGTTGATTTGTGTCACAGGTGATCGACTCAGATTTCCTGCACAAATGACAACAGGTCAAAGTCTGGTAGAGCGCCCTAATTAAATGAGGCTTTAGCGTCGTCGTCATGGAGACAGTGGGCTGTACCCTGGTGGTCGTCATGGAGACAGTGGTCTGTAAAGTGCTGGTGTAATGAATGTGCAGTGGTAGTGTTTCCACTCAGAGGCTGAACAGGTGTTTGTCTGTTGTTGATCTGTGTGAAGTGTGTTATTAGTCCAATAAACAACTACTGTCTGTGTGGAGGAGGACAACTGTGAAGAAACAAACAAACACTGATATAGAAGGATCAGGAGTGTGTGTGCAGTGCTAGAACCTATCCTGTTCGGTTGAGAGAGAGGGCGAGAGTTGGGGGGGGTGGGGGGTGGGTGGGGGGGACACAGACAGTTGTGTCTTTCAGTAGTTTGTGTTGGTCTACAGTGGGGGGGGGGGGGCATATGTCTCTTTTTTTTCTTCCATCTTTCCATACGTGTGCGTGTTCAGATCAGATTGGTTGTGTGCATTTCCATTGGTTGGGCCTAAGCTCCGCCTCCTCAGCTCTTCCAGTTCAGACCTGCCTTTCAGACACTAAACCGGCCACTGTCAGCTCTGCTCCATCCCACTGAACGCACTAACACACATTTACATCTACTCCTGCCAATCATTTAGATCCTTCTGTCAGAAACGTCCATATTTGATCTTCATCAGGACACTCTAAATGGGTTGTGTGAGTTATTTTGACCATTTAACAGACTTAGCCCTCAGTGGGTGGAGTTAGTAGATCAGCTTCAACAGGTTTTTGGGTACAGTCCAGTTTGCACGTTTCTACACAAACCTTTATAAATCAGGCCCTTAATGTTTGTTGTGTTTAGTTTGCGTGTTTCATATGAACTCCTGACTTTGACTGTAGATTGATGCTTCCTGTGTAAATTCCACTATTTGTCCAGTTCAGTGTCGTCTGCTGGTCTTTCAGACAGGGGAAGCTCATTGTCGGCTTACATCCAAAAAAAAAGTTATTTAAACATAAATTCGTCCCTCCGTTCCTTTTTAAGAAAATGGTCGTATCGTACCAAGTAAACAAGAAAACGTTGAAATTATGTTAAATTGAAACAAGGAAGTACAATAGTTGTGTTTTCTTTCAGGTCAGTAAATGAACAGTTCATTTGGTTTGTGTGATTTCCCAGCAGAATGTGTGACGGTATTAAACTGAACTGTGTCAGTGAAGGAGCAGATCTGAAAACAGCTGTCAATCAAATGGGATTCAGCCTTTGGACCCGTCCTCCAATCAACACGTGGAATCCTGGCATCGGGCCCGGCCGAGCTCCGCCCACAGCTCCATTCACCCCCAGAGACACTGAGCATCTGGGGGCGGGACAACATGGTGTCATTTATCCAATGAACGTCCAGTTTAGAGTCAGTTTCCAGCAGTTCCACTCAGTCCCATTGAAGTGCATGGACGCTGAGCGTCTGCAGACAAATGCACTGAGCAGAGATGGAGGAGAAAACACAGACACAGGAATGGAGGAGAAGTGAACAACATCCAGTCCACTGATCTGGGATCGAACTGATTCTGAACCAACTGGTCTGAGAGATGAATGTGTTCCAACACATTTGGAGTCAATGAAATGAAAACAACTGAACAGATTTGAGCATTTAATGGGAGTCATTTTAGGGGCAGAGGAGTTTCCACTGCAGTCTGACACAAACACCTGTGGTCCAACTGTGGACCGACCGACCGACCGACCGACAGACAGACATTAGATGTGATCAGTCTGTCACCACTTGGAAATGGAAACGCAGAAAAGTTTGTGTTTGATTGGACTTTCATTGGATCTCTGAGTCGATAAGTCTGGAATAAATGAATGATTTGAATAAAAACAGACGTTGATCGGACGGTTGGTGTTTGTTTGACACAGTTTTGACATTGATTTGATGGATGGTGGTAATAACAGACATGTAAGTGTAAACAACAGACTGAAAGGCTCTGTGACTGTTAGCTTCAATGTGGGCTCTGGGTCTGCACTGGGGACTGGCTCCTGTTGTCTGATGCAGACTTATGGGACTGGACCAACCTGTTTATCGGATTCTTTCATCGTGCTTTTAGATGGAAGCACTTTGGCCTTCAGTATGTGTTTGTAAAGTGTGACAGAACTAAACTGTGACTGGATTAAAGTTCAAAAACTCAAATCAATAGCAATTATTTGTAAAGTCAGAATTCTTGAACCCACATCCCTGTTATGTGTTGTATTTCTATCATGTCTCTCTCTTTCCCTCTCTCCCCATTTCTCTCTCTCAGGATGGGTTCTCTTTGCTGCACACACACACACACACCCACCCTCCTGATCCTTCTATATCAGTGTGTGTTTGTTTGTTTGTTTGTTTGTTTCTTCACAGTTGTCCTCCTCCACACAGACAGTAGTTGTTTATTGGACTAATAAAACACTTCACACAGATCACCAACAAACACCTGTTCAGCCTCTGAGTGGAAACACTACCACTGCACATTCATTACAGCAGCACTTTACAGACCACTGTCTCCATGACAACCACCAGGATACAGCCCACCGTCTCCATGGCGACCGCCAGGGTACAGCCCACTGTCTCCATGACGACGGCGCTAAAGCCTCATTTAATTAGGGCGCTCTACCAGACTTTGACCTGTTGTCATTTGTGCAGGAAATCTGAGTTGATCACCTGTTACACAAATCAACAGCACGTGCATTTTTTTTAGTGCAAGCTAGCACATTAGCACCTGTTATTTGTGATCTTATTTGCAATTTTGTAGATTTTTTTGGTTCATTTGTTGATTATTTTGTTCATTTTTTTTTTACATTTTGTTGATTATTTTGTTCGTTTTGTTGATTATTGGTTCTTTTTTTTCTTTTTTTTTTGTTTCTTTTGTTTATTTTTGTTGACAGTTGTGTGTGTATGTGTGGACACAGCAGGAAACCACATCAGTTTAGAATTTAGTTGCAGACAGGAGGAACCAGCATTCTAGACTCAAACCAACACAGGTTTGTGTTCCTGTTCATGGAAGGACTGACACTGACATGTACCACAAGAAAGACAGTCAGCAGCACAGCAGGGACTGAATGGACAAAGCAACAGAACACACAAGTGTTTGGAACACATTTAGATAAATATGGGACAGTTTAGGACAGATGCACCAAAGGCACCAGTGTCCCATGCCTTTTTGAGTCTCTCTTCAGCAGAGTAGAAACACTGAAGGACTATTTCATTTTTTTTTTAAATATTGTTTTGAAATACAACAATTCTATCACAATCTTCTATAAAATCCTGTGGAGAAAATCTTTGTTTTACACTGAACATTGTAAGTGTGCATGTGCGATATTTTTGAAATATCTGAAAGAAGGAAACAAGTCCAGTCCACATGTGAGTCTGGTGCCATTTGTTGGTTTATTTCACTCCACTGTCATAAGTCACATGACACAACCACATCACGTAGACGGTTATTGTGAACAGTCTGTACGAAGTGGAACCGCCCACTGTCGGTCAAAGACTCATTGGACGACAGATACGAAGGGTTAATGATCACATGACAGAGGGACTGGACCGGCGCTCCTTCAGGTCAGGTCTGGGGCGCCGTCAGCGTCGGTGGGACGGAACACGTTTAAGGGGGTCCACAGCACGAACAGCGGGAAGGGGAGGGGTCGGGAGGAAGGGGAGGGGTCAGAGAACACATCAGGGATTGGCCAGTTCATCTGACGTCACAGCCGAGGGCAGGTTGTCCAACGCTCCCATCTCTGCAACACAACAACGGCTCTGTCAATGCAACCGCAGGCAACCAGCGTCCACATGTCAACAAACACCATCATCCATGAAAGCCTGGTCCTAGTTCTTTGGACTCTGGTACCTGGTCCTAGTTCTTTGGACTCTGGTACCTGGTCCTACTTTTTTGGAATCTGGTACCTGGTCCTAGTTTTTTGGACTCTGGTACCTGGTCCTAGTTTTTTGGTCTCTCCTCCTCTGAGGTTCCAGGACTGGGGACCAGATCCTAAAGGTGACACTGTGTAAACACTGCAGAGCTCTGATTGGTCAGTGGTGTGTATGCCCCGCCCTTTTCCAGTAAATCTGTCAGTAGGTGAATCCACATGATGACAGTCTGTAAAACTACACCATGGTTTGTCCAGGAGGTTCAGACGCAAACATTCAGCAGGAGTTTGACCAGACAACAGGCAACCAGTGAGTTTATCAGCAACTGTGAGCAGAGCACACAGAAGGAACGCACCGCATCGCTATGACGACCAGGGACTGGAAAGAGGGAGGATCTGGAATGGAAAGGGTCTGGAATAGGACCTGGTACCAGAGTGGAAAGGGTCTGGAATAGGACCTGGAATAGGACCTGGTACTAGAGTGGTAACGGTCTGGAGTAGGACCTGGTACCAGAGTGGAAAGGGTCTGGAATAGGACCTGGTACCAGAGTGGAAAGGGTCTGGAATAGGACCTGGTACCAGAGTGGAAAGGGTCTGGAATAAGACCTGGTACCAGAGTGGAAAGGGTCTGGAATAGGACCTGGTACCAGAGTGGAAAGGGTCTGGAATAGGACCTGGTACCAGAGTGGAAAGGGTCTGGAATAGGACCTGGTACCAGAGTGGACAGGGTCTGGAATAGGACCTGGTACCAGAGTGGAAAGGGTCTGGAATAAGACCTGGTACCAGAGTGGAAAGGGTCTGGAATAGGACCTGGTACCAGAGTGGACCTGGTCTGGAATAGGACCTGGTACCAGAGTCCAGCTGTAGTGGAAAGGGGGCATTAGTTTTCCAGTCCAACACAAAGTGTGTCAGCAGAAGCTGGTCCAGCTGAAACATGCGGACCGTCTGTGACTGCATTCATTAAAGTGACGTGAAGGAAATGATGAACAAACCTCTGAGTTTGAGGAAGGACAGGAAGTCTATGATGGTGTGGATGACGTCTTCATCTGCTATTCTCAGAGAACCTGGAAGAAAAACAACACATGAGTCAAGTGTGCACCAGCATAGACCACTGGACTGGACTGGGCTGGGCTGGACTGAACTGGACTGGACTGGACTGAACTGGACTGGACTGAACTGGACTGGACTGAACTGGACTGCTGGACTCATTTCAGCTCAAACACATTTTTTTTCTACTGCACTTTCAAACCTACTCCATTTAGACGCTGATTTAAGGTGGATTTGGAGGCCCTTCTGGACCACAGTTTGGACCAAAGAAGCCCCTGTGGTCTGAACAGAAGAGGCTGGACCACAGTTGGACTGCAGTCCTTTGGAAGGTGTGGGATTAGAGGGACTAGAGAAGGAGCTACTGTGGATCTGAACTGAAGCTACTGTAGATCTGAACTGAAGCTACTGTAGGTCTGAACTGAAGCTAATGTAGAACTGAACTGAAGCTGCTGAAGGTCTGAACTGAAGCTACTGTAGGTCTGAACTGAAGTTACTGTAGATCTGAACTGAAGCTACAGTAGATCTGAACTGAAGCTACAGTAGATCTGAACTGAAGCTACTGAAGGTCTGAACTGAAGCTACTGAAGGTCTGAACTGAAGCTACTGTAGATCTGAACTGAAGCTACTGAATGTCTGAACTGAAGCTGCTGTAGATCTGAACTGAAGTTACTGTAGATCTGAACTGAAGCTACAGTAGATCTGAACTGAAGCTACTGAAGGTCTGAACTGAAGCTACTGAAGGTCTGAACTGAAGCTGCTGTAGGTCTGAACTGAAGCTGCTGTAGGTCTGAACTGAAGCTACTGTAGATCTGAACTGAAGCTACTGAAGGTCTGAACTGAAGGTACTGTAGATCTGAACTGAAGCTACTGAAGGTCTGAACTGAAGCTACTGTAGATCTGAACTGAAGCTACAGTAAATCTGAACTGAAGCTACAGTAGATCTGAACTGAAGCTACTGTAGATCTGAACTGAAGCTACTGTAGATTTGAACTGAAGCTTCTCTAGATCTGAACTGAAGCTACTGTAGATCTGAACTGAAGCTGCTGAAGGTCTGAACTGAAGCTACTGTAGGTCTGAACTGGAGTTACTGTAGATCTGAACTGAAGCTACAGTAGATCTGAACTGAAGCTACAGTAGATCTGAACTGAAGCTACTGAAGGTCTGAACTGAAGCTACTGTAGATCTGAACTGAAGCCACTGAAGGTCTGAACTGAAGCTACTGAAGGTCTGAACTGAAGCTGCTGTAGGTCTGAACTGAAGTTACTGTAGATCTGAACTGAAGCTACAGTAGATCTGAACTGAAGCTACTGAAGGTCTGAACTGAAGCTACTGAAGGTCTGAACTGAAGCTACTGAAGGTCTGAACTGAAGCTGCTGTAGGTCTGAACTGAAGCTACTGTAGATCTGAACTGAAGCTACTGAAGGTCTGAACTGAAGCTACTGAAGGTCTGAACTGAAGCTGCTGTAGGTCTGAACTGAAGTTACTGTAGATCTGAACTGAAGCTACAGTAGATCTGAACTGAAGCTACTGAAGGTCTGAACTGAAGCTGCTGAAGGTCTGAACTGAAGCTGCTGAAGGTCTGAACTGAAGCTGCTGTAGGTCTGAACTGAAGCTACAGTAGATCTGAACTGAAGCTACTGAAGGTCTGAACTGAAGCTACTGTAGATCTGAACTGAAGCTACTGAAGATCTGAACTGAAGCTACAGTAGATCTGAACTGAAGCTACTGAAGGTCTGAACTGAAGCTACTGTAGATCTGAACTGAAGCCACTGAAGGTCTGAACTGAAGCTACTGAAGGTCTGAACTGAAGCTGCTGTAGGTCTGAACTGAAGTTACTGTAGATCTGAACTGAAGCTACTGAAGGTCTGAACTGAAGCTGCTGTAGGTCTGAACTGAAGCTACTGTAGATCTGAACTGAAGCTACTGAAGGTCTGAACTGAAGCTACTGAAGGTCTGAACTGAAGCTGCTGTAGGTCTGAACTGAAGCTACAGTAGATCTGAACTGAAGCTACTGAAGGTCTGAACTGAAGCTACTGTAGATCTGAACTGAAGCTACTGAAGGTCTGAACTGAAGCTACTGTAGATCTGAACTGAAGCTACTGAAGGTCTGAACTGAAGCTGCTGAAGGTCTGAACTGAAGCTACTGTAGATCTGAACTGAAGCTGCTGAAGGTCTGAACTGAAGCTACTGTAGGTCTGAACTGAAGTTACTGTAGATCTGAACTGAAGCTGCTGTAGGTCTGAACTGAAGTTACTGTAGATCTGAACTGAAGCTGCTGAAGGTCTGAACTGAAGCTACTGTAGATCTGAACTGAAGCTGCTGAAGGTCTGAACTGAAGCTACTGTAGGTCTGAACTGAAGCTGCTGAAGGTCTGAACTGAAGCTACAGTAGATCTGAACTGAAGCTACTGAAGGTCTGAACTGAAGCTACTGAAGGTCTGAACTGAAGCTGCTGTAGGTCTGAACTGAAGTTACTGTAGATCTGAACTGAAGCTACTGTAGATCTGAACTGAAGCTACTGAAGGTCTGAACTGAAGCTGCTGTAGGTCTGAACTGAAGTTACTGTAGATCTGAACTGAAGCTACTGAAGGTCTGAACTGAAGCTGCTGAAGGTCTGAACTGAAGCTACTGAAGGTTTGAACTGAAGCTACTGAAGGTCTGAACTGAAGCTACTGTAGATCTGAACTGAAGCTACTGTAGAACTGAACTGAAGCTACTGTAGATCTGAACTGAAGCTAATGTAGAACTGAACTGAAGCTACTGTAGATCTGAACTGAAGCTAATGTAGATCTGAACTGAAGCTACTCTAGATCTGAACTGAAGCTACTGAAGGTCTGAACTGAAGCTAATGTAGATCTGAACTGAAGCTACTCTAGATCTGAACTGAAGCTACTGAAGGTCTGAACTGAAGCTACTGTAGAACTGAACTGAAGCTAATGTAGGTCTGAACTGAAGCTACTGTAGATCTGAACTGAAGCTACTGTAGGTCTGAACTGAAGCTACTGTAGATCTGAACTGAAGCTACTGAAGGTCTGAACTGAAGCTACTGTAGGTCTGAACTGAAGCTACTGTAGATCTGGACTGAAGCTACTGTAGATCTGAACTGAAGCTACTGAAGGTCTGAACTGAAGCTACTGAAGGTCTGAACTGAAGCTACTGAAGGTCTGAACTGAAGCTACTGTAGGTCTGAACTGAAGCTACTATAGATCTGAACTGAAGCTACTGTGGGCCTGAACTGAAGCTACTGTAGAACTGAACTGAAGCTACTGTAGAACTGAACTGAAGCTACTGAAGGTCTGAACTGAAGCTACTGAAGGTCTGAACTGAAGCTGCTGTAGATCTGAACTGAAGCTGCTGTAGATCTGAACTGAAGCTACTGTAGATCTGAACTGAAGCTAATGTAGATCTGAACTGAAGCTACTCTAGATCTGAACTGAAGCTACTGAAGGTCTGAACTGAACCTACTGTAGAACTGAACTGAAGCTAATGAAGATCTGAACTGAAGCTAATGTAGATCTGAACTGAAGCTACTGTAGGTCTGAACTGAAGCTACTGTAGATCTGAACTGAAGCTACTGAAGGTCTGAACTGAAGCTACTGTAGATCTGAACTGAAGCTACTGTAGGTCTGAACTGAAGCTACTGAAGGTCTGAACTGAAGCTACTGTAGGTCTGAACTGAAGCTACTGTAGATCTGAACTGAAGCTACTGTGGGCCTGAACTGAAGCTACTGTAGAACTGAACTGAAGCTACTGTAGAACTGAACTGAAGCTAATGTAGATCTGAACTGAAGCTAATGTAGATCTGAACTGAAGCTACTGAAGGTCTGAACTGAAGCTACTGTGGGCCTGAACTGAAGCTACTGTAGAACTGAACTGAAGCTACTGAAGGTCTGAACTGAAGCTACTGAAGGTCTGAACTGAAGCTACTGTAGATCTGAACTGAAGCTACTGAAGGTCTGAACTGAAGCTACTGTAGATCTGAACTGAAGCTACTGTAGGTCTGAACTGAAGCTACTGTAGATCTGAACTGAAGGTCTGAACTGAAGCTACTGTAGATCTGAACTGAAGCTACTGTGGGCCTGAACTGAAGCTACTGTAGAACTGAACTGAAGCTAATGTAGATCTGAACTGAAGCTACTGTGGGCCTGAACTGAAGCTACTGAAGGTCTGAACTGAAGCTAATGTAGATCTGAACTGAAGCTACTGTAGGTCTGAACTGAAGCTACTGTAGATCTGAACTGAAGGTCTGAACTGAAGCTACTGTAGATCTGAACTGAAGCTACTGTGGGCCTGAACTGAAGCTACTGTAGAACTGAACTGAAGCTAATGTAGATCTGAACTGAAGCTAATGTAGATCTGAACTGAAGCTACTGAAGGTCTGAACTGAAGCTACTGAAGGTCTGAACTGAAGCTACTGTAGATCTGAACTGAAGCTACTGAAGGTCTGAACTGAAGCTACTGTGGGCCTGAACTGAAGCTACTGAAGGTCTGAACTGAAGCTACTGAAGGTCTGAACTGAAGCTACTGTAGATCTGAACTGAAGCTACTGAAGGTCTGAACTGAAGCTACTGTGGGCCTGAACTGAAGCTACTGTAGATCTGAACTGAAGCTACTGAAGGTCTGAACTGAAGCTACTGAAGGTCTGAACTGAAGCTACTGTAGATCTGAATTCACCTGTGGACCTTAAAGAGTTCACCAATAAATACAGCCCATAATAATAATAATAATAATAATAATAATAATAATAATGATAATAATAATAATAATAATAATAATAATGATAAATCTAAATTGCTTACATGTGGTGCATTTTACCAGTATACTGTGCACAATGTTGCAACCGCCATAAAAACCAAGAAGAAAAAAGAAGGAAAGAAAGGAAGAAGAAGAAGGAGACCCAGAAGTAGATCCATCTGAAGCAGACTCAGGCTTCAGGTTCTGTTGAACCTTTATTATTCTATTAACAGAGTTGAACTCTGACTGAAAACAAGAACAAAACTATTAGAACGACTGGAACTATTAGAACTATTAGAACTACTGGAACCATTAGAACTACTGGAACTATTAGAACTATTAGAACTATTAGAACTACTGGAACTATTAGAACGACTGGAACTATTAGAACTACTGGAACTATTAGAACTACTGGAACTGTTAGAACTACTGGAACTATTAGAACTATTAGAACTACTGGAACTGTTAGAACTATTAGAACTACTGGAACCATTAGAACTACTGGAACTATTAGAACTATTAGAACTATTAGAACTACTGGAACTATTAGAACGACTGGAACTATTAGAACTACTGGAACTATTAGAACTACTGGAACTGTTAGAACTACTGGAACTATTAGAACTATTAGAACTACTGGAACTGTTAGAACTACTGGAACTATTAGAACTATTAGAACTACTGGAACTATTAGAACGACTGGAACTATTAGAACGACTGGAACTATTAGAACTATTAGAACTACTGGAACTATTAGAACGACTGCAACTATTAGAACTATTAGAACGACTGTAACTATTAGAACTACTGGAACTACTGAAACTATTAGAACTACTGGAACTGTTAGAACTACTGGAACTATTAGAACTATTAGAACTACTGGAACTATTAGAACGACTGGAACTATTAGAACGACTGGAACTATTAGAACTACTGGAACTATTAGAACTACTGGAACTATTAGAATTATTAGAACTACTGGAACTATTAGAACGACTGGAACTATTAGAACTACTGGAACTATTAGAACTATTAGAACTACTGGAACTATTAGAACGACTGGAACTATTAGAACTACTGGAACTACTGGAATTATTAGAACTACTGGAACTATTAGACCTACTGGAACTACTGAAACTATTAGAACGACTGGAACTATTAGAACTACTGGAACTATTAGAACGACTGGAACTATTAGAACTACTGGAACTATTAGAACTATTAGAACTACTGGAACTATTAGAACGACTGGAACTATTAGAACTACTGGAACTATTAGAACTACTGGAACTATTAGAACTATTAGAACTACTGGAACTATTAGAACGACTGGAACTATTAGAACTACTGGAACTATTAGAACTATTAGAACTACTGGAACTATTAGAACTATTAGAACTACTGGAACTATTAGAACTACTGGAACTATTAGAGCTACTGGAACTACTGAAACTATTAGAACGACTGGAACTATTAGAACTACTGGAACTATTAGAATTATTAGAACTACTGGAACTATTAGAACGAGTGGAACTATTAGAACTACTGGAACTATTAGAACTATTAGAACTACTGGAACTATTAGAACTATTAGAACTACTGGAACTATTAGAACGACTGGAACTATTAGAACTACTGGAACTACTGGAACTATTAGAACTACTGGAACTATTAGAGCTACTGGAACTATTAGAACTACTGGAACTATTAGAGCTACTGGAACTATTAGAACGACTGGAACTATTAGAACTACTGGAGTTTGGTCAGGGTATCAGATATCAGAAACAGGAAGTTCTGGTTGTAAGAACAGTTGTAGTGCATCTGTAGAATAAGTGTTGGTTTGGTGGTTCAGGTGTTAGAACGTCAGCACATTTGGAATGGAGGACAGACAGGTGTGGAGGACAGACAGGTGTTAAATGGAGGACAGACAGGTGTGAATGGAGGACAGACAGGTGTGAATGGAGGAGAGACAGGTGTTAAATGGAGGACAGACAGGTGTGAGTGGAGGACAGACAGGTGTTAATGGAGGACAGACAGGTGTGAATGGAGGACAGACAGGTGTGAATGGAGGACAGACAGGTGTTAAATGGAGGACAGACAGGTGTTAAATGGAGGACAGACAGGTGTGAGTGGAGGACAGACAGGTGTTAAATGGAGGACAGACAGGTGTTAAATGGAGGACAGACAGGTGTGAGTGGAGGACAGACAGGTTTGAATGGAGGACAGACAGGTGTGAATGGAGGACAGACAGGTGTTAAATGGAGGACAGACAGGTGTGAGTGGAGGACAGACAGGTGTTAAATGGAGGACAGACAGGTGTGAGTGGAGGACAGACAGGTGTGAATGGAGGACAGACAGGTGTTAAATGGAGGACAGACGGGTGTGAATGGAGGACAGACAGGTGTGAGTGGAGGACAGACAGGTGTGAATGGAGGACAGACAGGTGTTAAATGGAGGACAGACGGGTGTGAGTGGAGGACAGACAGGTGTGAGTGGAGGACAGACAGGTGTTAAATGGAGGACAGACAGGTGTGAATGGAGGACAGACAGGTGTCAAATGGAGGACAGACAGGTGTTAAATGGAGGACAGACAGGTGTGAGTGGAGGACAGACAGGTGTTAAATGGAGGACAGACAGGTGTGAGTGGAGGACAGACAGGTGTGAATGGAGGACAGACAGGTGTGAATGGAGGACAGACAGGTGTGAGTGGAGGACAGACAGGTGTTAAATGGAGGACAGACAGGTGTGAATGAAGGACAGACAGGTGTGAGTGGAGGACAGACAGGTGTGAATGGAGGACAGACAGGTGTTAAATGGAGGACAGACAGGTTTGAATGGAGGACAGACAGGTGTGAGTGGAGGACAGACAGGTGTGAGTGGAGGACAGACAGGTGTTAAATGGAGGACAGACAGGTGTGAGTGGAGGACAGACAGGTGTGAGTGGAGGACAGACAGGTGTGAGTGGAGGACAGACAGGTGTTAAATGGAGGACAGACAGGTGTGAGTGGAGGACAGACAGGTGTTAAATGGAGGGCAGACAGGTGTGAGTGGAGGACAGACAGGTGTGAGTGGAGGACAGACAGGTGTTAAATGGAGGACAGACAGGTGTGAGTGGAGGACAGACAGGTGTGAGTGGAGGACAGACAGGTGTGAATGGAGGACAGACAGGTGTGAGTGGAGGACAGACAGGTGTGAGTGGAGGACAGACAGGTGTTAAATGGAGGACAGACAGGTGTGAGTGGAGGACAGACAGGTGTTAAATGGAGGACAGACAGGTGTGAGTGGAGGACAGACAGGTGTGAGTGGAGGACAGACAGGTGTGAATGGAGGACAGACAGGTGTGAGTGGAGGACAGACAGGTGTGAGTGGAGGACAGACAGGTGTTAAATGGAGGACAGACAGGTGTTAAATGGAGGACAGACAGGTGTGAGTGGAGGACAGACAGGTGTGAGTGGAGGACAGACAGGTGTTAAATGGAGGACAGACAGGTGTGAGTGGAGGACAGACAGGTGTGAGTGGAGGACAGACAGGTGTGAGTGGAGGACAGACAGGTGTTAAATGGAGGACAGACATGTGTGAGTGGAGGACAGACAGGTGTGAGTGGAGGACAGACAGGTGTTAAATGGAGGACAGACAGGTGTTAAATGGAGGACAGACAGGTGTGAGTGGAGGACAGACAGGTGTGAGTGGAGGACAGACAGGTGTTAAATGGAGGACAGACAGGTGTGAGTGGAGGACAGACAGGTGTGAGTGGAGGACAGACAGGTGTGAGTGGAGGACAGACAGGTGTTAAATGGAGGACAGACAGGTGTGAGTGGAGGACAGACAGGTGTTAAATGGAGGACAGACAGGTGTGAGTGGAGGACAGACAGGTGTGAGTGGAGGACAGACAGGTGTTAATGGAGGACAGACAGGTGTGAGTGGAGGACAGACAGGTGTGAGTGGAGGACAGACAGGTGTTAAATGGAGGACAGACAGGTGTGAGTGGAGGACAGACAGGTGTTAAATGGAGGACAGACAGGTGTTAAATGGAGGACAGACAGGTGTTAAATGGAGGACAGACAGGTGTGAGTGGAGGACAGACAGGTGTGAGTGGAGGACAGACAGGTGTTAAATGGAGGACAGACAGGTGTGAGTGGAGGACAGACAGGTGTGAGTGGAGGACAGACAGGTGTTAAATGGAGGACAGACAGGTGTTAAATGGAGGACAGACAGGTGTGAGTGGAGGACAGACAGGTGTGAGTGGAGGACAGACAGGTGTTAAATGGAGGACAGACAGGTGTGAGTGGAGGACAGACAGGTGTGAGTGGAGGACAGACAGGTGTTAAATGGAGGACAGACAGGTGTGAGTGGAGGACAGACAGGTGTTAAATGGAGGACAGACAGGTGTGAGTGGAGGACAGACAGGTGTGAGTGGAGGACAGACAGGTGTTAAATGGAGGACAGACAGGTGTGAGTGGAGGACAGACAGGTGTGAGTGGAGGACAGACAGGTGTTAAATGGAGGACAGACAGGTGTGAGTGGAGGACAGACAGGTGTGAGTAGAGGACAGACAGGTGTTAAATGGAGGACAGACAGGTGTGAGTGGAGGACAGACAGGTGTGAGTAGAGGACAGACAGGTGTTAAATGGAGGACAGACAGGTGTGAGTGGAGGACAGACAGGTGTGAGTGGAGGACAGACAGGTGTGAGTGGAGGACAGACACACTGACCTGTTCTGAAGTCCTCTTCCTGGCCCATGTCCCTCTTTCCGGCCAGTCCTGGTTTGTCCCCCAGCGTCCTGTGTCCGTCTATTCCATCTGGACAGTGAGGACCAACCACAGTGAGTCCAGCTGAGCTCACATCACACACCTGCTGTTGAAGCTGACAGCTGTCATTCACTCTGAAACCACGCCCCCCTGACCCTCCACAGCCTCCAGCTGATGAACTTGAACACAGTTAACCCTTCTGGGACTGCACAGTAATAACACAGTAATAACACAGTAATAACAAGTAATAACACAGTAATAACACAGTAATAACCATACAATGAGTCCAGTAATAACCAATAACAAGTGTCATATTATGAAGCTGGAACAAACACTAGTTTATCTTTCACAGTAAAAACCAATGATGTTGAAATGAGCGACTGTTGAATTTCACAGAATATTCGAGTGTGCACCAGGACTGTTCTGTAGGTTCCACATTCAGTCTGATCTGATCTGCAGTCAAACAAGAACACAAGAACCTACAAATAATGACAACTGACAATGTTTGTCTGTTTAGTGAAAAAAAAAAACACATTCAGTTATGAAAACACTTCCTTTTATAAACTATCCAAACCAAACAGATGTGAAGAACCTGAAAAAACGGACATTTCTTCAGATAAATCAGTGTAATTTTCTCAGTCTTCTTCCTCCACTTCTCATTAGTCCATGTGCATTCTGGATCAGATCTGCAAAGACACTAAACACTGAGGAACAGGAAGAAAAGAGTTCAAACTGGACTGAATTTAATACAGACATTTCAGGTTGGACACATTTGTTCAGGTTAGTCACATTTTATTGGTACAGGAGAGTTTGGAAATGGAAAGAGTTTCACAATTTAATGTGATTTTTTCACTAAAACAAACATTTGATGATTATTACTGTGGATTATTACATGTTTATTACTGTGGATTATTACATGTTTATTACTGTGGATTATTACATGATTATTACTGTGGATTATTACTGTGGATTATTACATGATTATTACTGTGGATTATTACTGTGGATTATTACATGATTATTACTGTGGATTATTACATGTTTATTACTGTGGATTATTACTGTGGATTATTACATGTTTATTACTGTGGATTATTACTGTGGATTATTACATGATTATTACAGTGGATTATTACATGATTATTACTGTGGATTATTACATGATTATTACTGTGGATTATTACATGATTATTACTGTGGATTATTACATGTTTATTACTGTGGATTATTACTGTGGATTATTACTGTGGATCATTACATGATTATTACTGTGGATTATTACATGATTATTACTGTGGATTATTACTGTGGATTATTACATGATTATTACTGTGGATTATTACATGGTTATTACTGTGGATTATTACATGATTATTACTGTGGATTATTACATGTTTATTACTGTGGATTATTACTGTGGATCATTACATGATTATTACTGTGGATTATTACATGATTATTACTGTGGATTATTACATGTTTATTACTGTGGATTATTACTGTGGATCATTACATGATTATTACTGTGGATCATTACATGATTATTACTGTGGATCATTACATGATTATTACTGTGGATTATTACTGTGGATTATTACATGTTTATTACTGTGGGTTATTACATGTTTATTACTGTGGATTATTCCTGTTTCTGTTCCAGTATTACAGCTGTATGAACCCACTGTTGTCCCACTGTTACCATGGCAGTACTGGGCTGGAAAAGCAAAACATTCATTGTTACACATTTGACATTTGTATGGAAATAACCAATTTACACTTAGGATTGAAACACACACACACACACACACACACACACACACAGAGCTCATGGACAGTGTTTGTGGTTGAAGGAACTTCAGAATGGTTTGGTTGCTTTGTCCAGACTCGTACAGACCACCTGCAGGGCTTGGTTCACGGAATTGCAGTAAAACACAAATAAAATAAATGGACACAAACACACACACACACACACCCTAACACACACAAACAAACACACACACACACACAAACACAATGGATAAGTTAAATAATGTGCTCAGCCATGACGATGAGTGGAACCACTACCTCTGGAAGTATTTGACTCAAATGTCCAAAAGAACACATTTACCAAATCACTGGTTCAGCTGTTGGATCAAACAGACGAATAACTGTGGTTTTTTGGTTTGGATTCTTAGTTTAGTTTTATGTGGAGCCCACAGACTCATCAGATAACACTGAAGCATACAACATGGTCCAACGACAGTTTTCAGAGCTCCAAAAGGAGTGGGAGGAAGTAGAACTAATAGACTCCACCCCCTTTTTTACAAACTAATAATTCAGTTATCTGAGGATTCTTCAGGGGCGTCAAACTCATTTCCTTTCAGGGGTCTAAAATAATCATTTAACTCAACCTGAAAAAACTGACGTGTCTTCAGAAAACTGGGTTTCGTTTCTACAGTGTAAGGCCTCAGCTCATCATGTGTCCACGTATGTGATCTACACAGACTGAACATTTACTAACCAAGGTTACAACAGGTGAGGAGTTTTATTCTACTTTCATTTAGTTTTGACTTTGTCTGTTTGTCTGTCCATCCGTCTGTCCATCTATCTGTCCATCCGTCTGTCCATCCGTCCATCGTCTGTTCATCCGTCTGTCCATCCGTCTGTCCATCCGTCCATCGTCTGTCCATCCATCTGTCCATCCGTCTGTCCATCCGTCCATCGTCTGTTCATCCGTCTGTCCATCCGTCTGTCCATCGTCTGTCCATCCGTCTGTCCATCTGTCCGTCCATCTGTCCATTCAGTGACATCACCTCATTCTCTGTTGGATGTCTCTGCTCCTCTTTCCTTCTGTGTTTACATCTGGAGCAGATGAATATGGAACAGGTGACCTTTGACCTCCAGTTTCCAGGTCACATGTTCATGTTTGTTTTCATATCCAACTCATTCTGCCAGGCCCTGTGGTTTGTTTGTTTGTTTTTAATGTTCTAAACTTGTTGTGAAGCCCAGTGAGTCTGCCTTATGCATGAAGTGTTCTCTGTAAATGATCGTACTTTCTGGACTATAAGTCTCATCTGACTCTAAACCACAGGTGTCCACGTTGTGACATGAGATGTTTCCACAGACAGGTGGTAAACAGACAGATGATTTAAATCTGTATTTCCATACTTTAACTGCTTTTGTCCAGACAGTGTGTGTACTGTCAGTAAACGTCAGGAACAGGCTGTTTCCAAACCCACAACAGTCACTGGTCTGTGTCCTCCTCTTCTTCTGCTCATTAAACCACTGCAGTCGTCTTCTTCAGGGTTCTTCAGGTGAACATCCTCAAAGGCTCCGTCACACTCCTTCTACGCCTCTCCTCCGTTGTTGCTCAATGGCACTTCGGTGCTGCAGCTCTGTTTCCTTCTTTACAGACACATCCATTGCTTTGAACTTCACAGCTCCATCACATGCAGTTCTTGGTGTGTTTTCCATGATGAGGGTTTGTGCAAAATGACTGTTCACAGTTCAGATTCAAATTCCTCCTCTTCATCACCTCTTCCTCCTGTCTGTCTCACTTTTGCTCTTCCTGTTAGAGCGCCCCCTGGAGGACATTAGCCTGTATAAATCTATACTGGAGCTGCATCGCTGTAGAAGCCACAGGGTTCAAAACCAGAACAAAGTGGCAGCTTATAGTCTGGAAAGTACGGGAAGTTGAACTGAAGTGAATTGTGCAGTTGTGACATGTGAGAACTTCCACCTATAAATGTAAATGTCTTCAGTCTGACCACAGACAGTCTGATCTGACCTCCAGGACAGGAACTGACAGCAGAGTGTGTTCTGTTCCATCTGAACGGTCCTGCTGGACACATGTGTTCACTGACGTTTACTTCTGTTAACATGTCTGCACTGTGTCTTTAAACCAGTGGTTCTCAGGCTTTTTCTGCCCCCCCCCCCCCCCCCCCCCCCCTTTGGAGGATGAAAAATCTCCTGGCCCCCCTCATCCCCAACAACACTGTAACGGTGGTGCAATTACAACTTGTATTGAAAGAAACCTCAATATCACAACAATCCTTTTTGCTTTTCCTTGAATAATAACAGATTAAAAATAAGTCAGATTTTTGCTGGAACAATATAAATAAACTCACCCAGACTGCCCCTGGAGACAGTATTTGTCCAAATTAAAACAGGAAATGAACAATTATCTTACAGCTATGACAATAAAGTTACTTTTTTTTTAGAACTACACAAAAATTTTGGTACCAAAGATGAACGTTTGAACACTATCAGTGGCTGCAGTGAGCCTGTTTCCACTGCACGTCTCAGAACATGACAGTACAAACTGTGCAAAAGCACAAACATGGCACATGTTCCAGTCCTTGTCCATTCTTCAAACCTAAACTCTGTCCGGTCCAGTGACAGATCACCATGGTAACAGATTGGTTTGTTGTACGTCTCTAAAATGAGTCCAGGGTGCTCCTGCGCTAAAACATTAGTTCCACCTGATACACGTTCGAACCTGAAGAGAAAAAAACACCCAGAAGAGATCACATGACCCCCTGGCAAGCCTTCACACCCCCCCCCCCAGGGGGCCCACCCCACAGTTTGAGAACCACTGCTTTAAACTGATGCAGAAGTTATGATGTTTTGTTTTTTTTCTACTTTACTGATGGAGTGATGATGTCGTTGACCTGTTCCATCCCATAATCGTCCTCTTCAGTTAAAGTAGTGCTTGACTTCCCAGATCCTTTAACTCTGACATTAGACCCAGCCCATCATGTCTGTGTGGATGAGTTCTTCCTTTACCCTGGCTATTATTCATGACATTTATGAGTTCTTATTATGAATAGAAGTGCAGATTTCCCTTCTGTCGCATTGAACAACGACAAAAAAATGAATAAATTATAGCAAATATTTACTAATAACATCTGATTTTCTGTGATAATTTTTGGTAAAACCCTGATGTTTTTTTATGGTTTTGTTTTTCATTAGTTCAATAAATATGTTCATATTGGTTCAATCCACATCGACCTCTGTTTCTGCCCTTAGACACCCAAACGTCCACCTTTAACCCTTAAACACCCAAACGTGCACCTTTAACCCTTAAACACCCAAACGTCCACCTTTAACCCTTAAACACCCAAACGTGCACCTTTAACCCTTAAACACCCAAACGTCCACCTTTAACCCTTACAGACCCAAACGTCCACCTTTAACCCTTAAACACCCAAACGTCCACCTTTAACCCTTAAACACCCAAACGTCCACCTTTAACCCTTACAGACCCAAACGTCCACCTTTAACCCTCACAGACCCAAACGTCCACCTTTAACCCTCACAGACCCAAACGTCCACCTTTAACCCTTACAGACCCAAACGTCCACCTTTAACCCTTAAACACCCAAACGTCCACCTTTAACCCTTAAACACCCAAACGTCCACCTTTAACCCTTACAGACCCAAACGTCCACCTTTAACCCTTAAACACCCAAACGTCCACCTTTAACCCTTAAAGACCCAAACGTCCACCTTTAACCCTTACAGACCCAAACGTCCACCTTTAACCCTTACAGACCCAAACGTCCACCTTTAACCCTTACAGACCCAAACGTCCACCTTTAACCCTTACAGACCCAAACGTCCACCTTTAACCCTTACAGACCCAAACGTCCACCTTTAACCCTTACAGACCCAAACGTCCACCTTTAACCCTTAAACACCCAAACGTCCACCTTTAACCCTTAAACACCCAAACGTCCACCTTTAACCCTTACAGACCCAAAAGTCCACCTTTAACCCTTACAGACCCAAACGTCCACCTTTAACCCTTACAGACCCAAACGTCCACCTTTAACCCTTACAGACCCAAACATCCACCTTTAACCCTTAAACACCCAAACGTCCACCTTTAACCCTTACAGACCCAAACGTCCACCTTTAACCCTTACAGACCCAAACGTCCACCTTTAACCCTTACAGACCCAAACGTCCACCTTTAACCCTTACAGACCCAAACATCCTCCTTTAACCCTTACAGACCCAAACGTCCACCTTTAACCCTTACAGACCCAAACGTCCACCTTTAACCCTTAAACACCCAAACGTCCACCTTTAACCCTTACAGACCCAAATGTCCACCTTTAACCCTTAAAGACCCAAACGCCCCCCTTTAACCCTTACAGACCCAAACGTCCACCTTTAACCCTTACAGACCCAAACAGATTGGACTCCTGTGTCTGATGTGTTGTTATTTGTAAATGTTCTTTAGTCAAACTCGTCTTGTTGTCCTCGTCTGTTTTTGGGTATTGGACTTTGATGTTTTAAAAAGTTGTGTTTCTAAGCTCGTTCTTCTTTTTAGGGTAAAAATTCCACATCTGTCCAGTTACTGCAGATGAAAACAGACCTGATTCCAACTCTGGTGAATTTACAGCAACGTGAACTAATGCACACTGTCCCTGTAAAATAAACTGATAAATAAAATAAAATACAATAAGCATATTTTTTGCACATTCATCTCTGACAGTTTGCACAGTCCCTCATACACACATTCATGCACATTTATCTAAATATATACAGTATTTATTCACTTAGTAATAGTAGATTATATTTTATATTTTATGCTCATTTTCTTTTGCATGTTACTAAGGTGTATTAGGCAAAAAAATAAAAACACTTGTCACTATGAGAATAAAGTCGCAATACTGTATTATGAGAATAAAGTCCTAGTTTAAAAAAAAAGGAAACTCATAATTTAACGCAAATAATGTCGTACTTTTTTGAGATTAAAGTTGGATTATATTGAAAATAAACTCACAATAATGCGATAAAACGTCATAATTCTGAACCTGTAAGCCTTAGGTTCGTTCAGTCATTTGTTCCAAATCCCTTCAGTTGTTACTTTGAAACCAACCCAAACATGTGTGAACTGTCTTCAGAGTCTAATGCTAAAGTGTTGATGGTGGGCGGGGCAGTTTGTTTCCCCTTACATTTACTCTGATTCTTGAGCTAGTTTTGACACCAGTGTTTTTCCTGGAGTAAACAGCTGGAGTTGTAGTGTGTTTAAACCAGTGGTTCCAACCTTTTTTTAACTCATGACCCCAGACATTAAAAACGGTGACTTTTTTTGCAAAAAATATTTGTTTTTGATCATGTAATAGTTTTCTATACTATGTTGAAAATAAACATTAATTTTTTTGGACATGTAGTCTGTAGAATGTCTGTTATTGTGGACATGTAGTCTGTAGAATGTCTGTTATTGTGGACATGTAGTCTATAGAAGGTCTGTTATTGTGGACATGTAGTCTATAGAATGTCTGTTATTGTGGACCTGTAGTCTATAGAAGGTCTGTTATTGTGGACATGTAGTCTATAGAAGGTCTGTTATTGTGGACATGTAGTCTATAGAATGTCTGTTATTGTGGACATGTAGTCTATAGAATGTCTGTTATTGTGGACCTGTAGTCTATAGAAGGTCTGTTATTGTGGACATGTAGTCTATAGAAGGTCTGTTATTGTGGACATGTAGTCTATAGAATGTCTGTTATTGTGGACATGTAGTCTGTAGAATGTCTGTTATTGTGGACATGTAGTCTGTAGAATGTCTGTTATTGTGGACATGTAGTCTATAGAATGTCTATTATTGTGGACATGTAGTCTATAGAATGTCTGTTATTGTGGACATGTAGTCTGTAGAATGTCTGTTATTGTGGACATGTAGTCTATAGAAGGTCTGTTATTGTGGACATGTAGTCTGTAGAATGTCTGTTATTGTGGACATGTAGTCTGTAGAATGTCTGTTATTGTGGACATGTAGTCTGTAGAATGTCTGTTATTGTGGACATGTAGTCTGTAGAATGTCTGTTATTGTGGACATGTAGTCTGTAGAATGTCTGTTATTGTGGACATGTAGTCTATAGAATGTCTATTATTGTGGACATGTAGTCTGTAGAATGTCTGTTATTGTGGACATGTAGTCTATAGAAGGTCTGTTATTGTGGACATGTAGTCTATAGAAGGTCTGTTATTGTGGACATGTAGTCTGTAGAATGTCTGTTATTGTTGGACATGTAGTCTATAGAAGGTCTGTTATTGTGGACATGTAGTCTATAGAAGGTCTGTTATTGTGGACATGTAGTCTATAGAATGTCTGTTATTGTGGACATGTAGTCTATAGAATGTCTGTTATTGTGGACATGTAGTCTGTAGAATGTCTGTTATTGTGGACATGTAGTCTGTAGAATGTCTGTTATTGTGGACATGTAGTCTATAGAATGTCTATTATTGTGGACATGTAGTCTATAGAATGTCTGTTATTGTGGACATGTAGTCTGTAGAATGTCTGTTATTGTGGACATGTAGTCTATAGAAGGTCTGTTATTGTGGACATGTAGTCTGTAGAATGTCTGTTATTGTGGACATGTAGTCTATAGAAGGTCTGTTATTGTGGACATGTAGTCTGTAGAATGTCTGTTATTGTGGACTTGTAGTCTGTAGAATGTTTGTTATTGTGGACATGTAGTCTATAGAATGTCTATTATTGTGGACATGTAGTCTGTAGAATGTCTGTTATTGTGGACATGTAGTCTGTAGAATGTCTGTTATTGTGGACATGTAGTCTGTAGAATGTCTGTTATTGTGGACATGTAGTCTATAGAATGTCTGTTATTGTGGACATGTAGTCTGTAGAATGTCTGTTATTGTGGACATGTAGTCTATAGAAGGTCTGTTATTGTGGACATGTAGTCTGTAGAATGTCTGTTATTGTGGACATGTAGTCTATAGAATGTCTGTTATTGTGGACATGTAGTCTGTAGAATGTCTGTTATTGTGGACATGTAGTCTATAGAATGTCTGTTATTGTGGACATGTAGTCTATAGAATGTCTGTTATTGTGGACATGTAGTCTGTAGAATGTCTGTTATTGTGGACATGTAGTCTATAGCATGTCTGTTATTGTGGACATGTAGTCTGTAGAATGTCTGTTATTGTGGACATTTAGTCTATAGAATGTCTATTATTGTGGACATGT
>NW_021941575.1:260274-295274 GCF_902148855.1 Sphaeramia orbicularis | reverse complement strand
GTCAGTTCGCTAACCTTCGCTAACTTTTTCTCATGTTTCATTCACAGGTAAGAAAATACCGACAACGTCCTAATGAACCTGAACAACAAATGGGACTTTTGTTTCCCCTTATATTCATCAGTATATTAGATTAGCAGTCGGACTTTTCACTCGTCTAAATAATCTGGGCCCTTTAAGAACAGCTGATTACAGTCCGACTGACGTCAGGCTAACGCCCCTCTAACGTTTGTTAGTGGGCTACTGCTCAGACAGGCCACGTCCACACCAAACCGCAGCCTTTCCCATCCTTCCCTTCTTTTTCTTTGTCGTTTTCAAAAAAACTGCTCTGTAAACATGGCGTAGTTTCAGGAAATATCCACGTCCCCACGAAATGAAGCATTAGCATTAGCCCGGTAAAAAATTGCTACAGTGTTACTAACATGGCGGAATTTTTCTTAGCAGTAGCCTTCCCAAACCCCCCCCCCCACCACCACCTCGATAACTTCATACGGAATGCTGCAACCCCCCCCCACACACACACACATACACACACCACTCGACGAACAGTTATGGAGCACTAGAACCTCACCCCCCCCCCCAATTGTTGGCAGAAAAAAGCTTGCGCACCACTGTTGTTAAACCCAGGGAATAGTTTGGCGTCTCTGTGGTTCTGTTGGTACTGGAGCGGTCCGGCCCATTTCAGATCCTCTACACTGTAAAAAAAATCTGTTTTTTAACAGAATTTTCACTGTTAATTTTACAGATTTTTCCTGTATTTTTCAGATACAGGAAAATATCAGTGAAATGACAAAAACAGACTGATTTTACATGTCAAATGGAAAAGAACACGAAAAAACTGTAACTGTGAATAATCATAAAATTTACATTTTTTAAAAGAATTTTTTTTTTCTTTTTTCACAGAAAAATACAGTTAAAATACATTTGCAAATGTGTCATAATTTCACAAATATTTCTTTTCTATTTATTAGATTAAACTGTTAATTTAAAGTTCAATACTGTAAAAAAAAATAAATAAATAAAACCAGATAAAATTACAGACAGTTAACAGTAACAGAAGTATTAGTTCTGTCAGTTGAACCAGACTTGTTTGTTCATTGACAAATATCTTGTGTAATTACAGGAGGTTTCACACCAAAAATGTTGAATAAATGTATTTGTGTGAATGTATAACATGTATAAGCACTGATAAACTGTCCAAATACAGTTTTTATCAGTGGATTGGACAACTGAGTCTGACTGAAAATTATTTATATATATATTTATAGGGAATTGGATTGTTTTAATACATGTAAATTTTCGTTACTAAACATTAAAAAGTAAAAAAAAAAAAAAAAATTATATATATATATATATATGCATGCAAAATCTCATGTAAAGTTAGGGCAAAAAACTTTATTTTAATTATGGAAAATTACCATATTTTATGAGATGGTTATTTTCCGTTATTTTACAGTATTTTTTCGGCACCCCTGCTGCTGGAATAAAACTGTATTTTTATGTTGTTGTTTTTTTACAGTGTAGGTCTGAATGTGGAACCTGAACAGACTTTGGTTTGACAGCCCGGCTCCAAACTGAGGCTTTAACTCAGACCAAATGAGAAGACGGAGTGGACAAAGAAGAAGAGTGTGCAACACATGGGCCAACGCACAACAAAGAACCCGACACACAGCCCAGGTTATTATGGGATATTATCGCTGAATGTCACAAACTAATGGCGACTCAGTAAATGACTGTCGCCTACTTTCAGCTAAAGATGGGCAGTAATTGGAATAATGGTTCCGACCCTCAGAACTTTGATCTGTTATATGGAAAGAATTCAGGTAAAATACAGTCTGTCCTCCTTCCAACAGCAACAATTAAAGCGATGGAGCTGGACCAAGGACTTTGAAGTAGAATTAATGCTATGTTTGGATTCAAATGTCATGTTTTCTTTGTTTTTATCGGTTTTGATAAAATAAATAAAGAACCTTTGACTTTACTCTGAGCTTTACGACGGCGCATTAGCACCACGCAAGAAAAGAAAAACACCTGTCACCACGAGAATAAAGTCGTAAAATATCAACATAAAACCTGTAGTTTTATGAGAATAAAGTCGGAAACAAAAAAGAGTCATAATTTTATGAAAATGAAGTGGTAATATTATGAGAATAACGTCGTGATTTAAAAACAGGTGGAAAAATATCCTGGTTTCTAGAATCCAGTCGAACGCACTGATCTGATAATGAAGAACGGGAACATTCGGAGAAGTTGGACTTTTACTTAGGATTTAAACACAAACAACAAATACTGAGACTATTGGCACCACCCACCGAATACTGAGACTATTAGCCCCACCCACAAAATACTGAGCCTACTAGCCCCGCCCACCTAATACTGAGACTATTAGTCCCGCCCACAAAATACTGAGACTATTAGCCCCACCCACCATCCACACATTAGCATTAGTCGAAGGACTCTGAAGACAGTTCGCACACATTTGGATTTGTTTCATTGTAAGAACTGAGTGGATTTGGAGTAACTGACTGAACTTACTTAAAGGTTACAGTTTCTAAATTATGACTTTTTATCGCACTATTGCAAATTTATTTTCAAAATATTACAACTTTAATCTCATTAAAGTACAACATTATTTTGGCTGAATTATGAGGTTTTTTTAAACTACAACTTTGTTTTCATAAAAAATGGGTTTAATCTCGATATTTTATGACACTGTTCTCGTAGTGACAAATGTCTTTATGTTTCCGATGTGGCGCTAATACGTTGTCGTAACACATGGTTATGAATCACTGCGAAGAGGTTGAATGTCGAGACAAATTCATTTGGACGTCACCACAAAATGAGCTGTGGGTGTTTTCAGATGAACTCAGGTTTTAAAGTTGAGCTTCTACTCAACATGGAACAGAAAAGTCTGCACGAGGTTGAAGATGTGACGGAGCTGAAGGACCTGAGAATGTTCGCAATGAAAAGCACGAAAATCACTGAGTCGGAATGTCAACCACATTAGAAAAGTTCTGTATCTACATCTGAAATATGAACATGTGACTATTCTGACAGAACAACACGAAAGAAACAAAGGAATAGAACCGTTAACAACATTATTGTGTTGAATATACTTCTGTTCATTCATTAAACTCATAATTAATGCAGGTTTAAACACTGACCTTCGTGAACGTCACATGAAAAAGTCCATGTTCCAAAAGACTGGAAATGTCGTAAATATACCAAAGTGACGATACACGTGTAAAACATTTTAGTAACACTTTACAAAAACAGAAGTTACTGCAGTAGAAACGATGAATTAACTGTTAATTAAAAGTTCTAGTTTAAACGAATGTTCGTATTGTTTTTAACATTAACATGATGGTTGACATGAACAGCATTAATTAAATATCACACATTTGTTCACTATGAGTTCAACATTAGTAAATATTGATCACGTTAACTAATGTTCATTCATTATCCACATCTTTAGCAGAGCTTCAGTTCATCTACAGTTCTATTGTGGTCGAGTTGTGGGGAAATATTTAGGAAATTTCACAGCATGTTTGACAAATACTTAACAACAATCTACTTTTCTTGTGAATTTTTTTTTTTTTTTTTTTGTAGTTTTAATTCTGGCAAATGTACAAAAGGGTCAAACACAAAACCTTTAAAATGCATTTAATCAACTTTAAATCTATTAAATATAATAGAACCAAAATATTCACAAATGACCTGTTTTTTTACCGTACAGTCGAATATTTCAACCTGTGAGCCGTAATTCTTCAACTCTGTCCATGTGAGTCTGTTTAAATGTGTGTGATACACCGGTAAGAACGCTCATGTGCAGAACAGTGTGGACAGTCACTTTAGTGGTACTTACGGGGACCTAGGAGGTACCCAGCGCTGTTCAGAGTCCAACCTCGCTTCTCCTTCGCCTGCAGAACCAACAGACACCCAGAGATTAGACCGATCCACACAGACACCCAGAGATTAGACCGGTCCACACAGACACCCAGAGATTAGACCGGTCCACAGAGACACCCAGAGATTAGACCGATCCACACAGACACCCAGAGATTAGACCGGTCCACACAGACACCCAGAGATTAGACCGGTCCACAGAGACACCCAGAGATTAGACCGGTCCACACAGACACCCAGAGATTAGACCGGTCCACACAGACACCCAGAGATTAGACCGGTCCATACAGATACATATACAGTCCAGCCCAACTGTTCTGGGATTTTTGGGCCAATGCCGATACTGATATTAGGAGCTTTAAAAATACTGACATTTTTAAAGCCCCTAATATCCCAGACCCTCAGACCCTCATGGACTGGTCTCAGACCCTCAGACCCTCAGGGGCCTGGTCTCAGGCCCTAAGACCCTCAAGGCCTGGTCTCAGACCCTCAGGGCCTGGTCTGAGACCCTCAGACCCTCAGGGCCTGGTCTCAGACCCTCAGACCCTCAGGGCCTGGTCTCAGACCCTCAGACCCTCAGACCCTCATGGACTGGTCTCAGACCCTCAGGGCCTGGTCCTGTGCTGGTCCCAGGGTCCGGACTAAGCAGGTGAAGCTGTGTTTCAGTTCATCAGCTGACATGTGGGACAGGCTCAGACCTGGACTGGGACAGTTTCAGTCCAGGCTGAAACAGGTTCTGTTCAACTGGACACAGAACAGCTGAAGGGTTCCATCTGACCTCTGACCTTTGATTTGATTTTAATTCATTATTATTTATGTTTTAATTGTAACTGTGTGTTTTTAATCTGTCTCTTTTCCATTTTCCTAAAACCCTGTGAACTGTCTGGTGTATGAACTGTGCTAGACTCATGGGTCGGCCTGGCCTGAAGAAGCCGATACCCGACATATCGGCCGATACATGAAATAAGAACATTCATCTACACAGGACGTAATCATCTTATGTTGGATAATGGTGGACATGTGCATTAACAGTTGCATAAATCTTTGTTTATGTCACAAAAAATAACCGACACAAGTTAAAAACAGTATTTCTGTTGGTTTCAGTCCGTAGACCTACAGGACCTAACCTGGTCCAGTCCACACATGAAGACCTGGACCAGTTCAGTGAAAAAAAAAAAATCCCTTCATTCATTGATCTTCAGTTACCTCTGAAAAGTGCACAGTCACATATTAGTTTTAGCCCCGTATTATTTATGTACTTCTGGTGTTTTCACACATGTGCGAACTTTGACCCCATGAACTGTGCAGTTTGGAATATAAACACATATATCCAATACAGATAAATCTAAATAAATATATCCAATACAGATAAATATATCCAATACAGATAAATCTAAATAAATATATCCAATACAGATAAATCTAAATAAATATATCCAATACAGATAAATCTAAATAAATGCAGTGACATTTCCTGTGGTAAATGATCCATAAACAGGTCATTTCAGAGGTTTCAGTGTTGTGTGAGTTTACACTGAACAGATGTGAGTTTGTTTGGGACAGGTTAGACTGAAAAAGACACTGTTTATTCACTTTTCTCTGTTTCTGATTGAAGAACCATGAACTAATCATAACAGGAGTTTTTTCATGACACTGTCCATACAGAGCTGGTGGGCGGGGTCACGGGTGTCCCGGAAGGACCGCCCACTGCATTTGGACTCCTAAGTGTTGAAGCAGAGCAGTTTCAGAGCAGTTTCAGAGCAGTATCCCACAGAAGCTGAACCCTGGTGTGGTGTTCACATCTGTGTTCATGGGGGTGGCGGGAATGCTGCATGTGGAGGTTTTTAATTCAACAAAATCCAACTCAACAGATGTTTACTTCAACCCATTTACAAACAACCTAAAAAGCATCTGTGCTTAATATTTACCTTCTGCCTTTACTAGATCACATTTATGAATTAAAATGCTATTCCTTTTTAGTTAGATTTTTTTTTTTTTTTTTTTTTTTACCTCCGCCAAGGAGGTTCTGTTTTAGCCGGCGTCTGTCTGTCTGTCTGTCTGTTCAGATAACTCACAAAGTTCTGGACGGATTTGGATGAAAGTTTTAGGAAATGTTGATACTGGCACAAGGAACAAATGATTAAAATTTGGTGGTGATGGGGGGGGGCACTGATCTGCCTTGGCGGAGGTCTGTGCTCTACGAGTGCTTCTAGTTAATAAAATGTTATAGAATCCAGATATGAGAGGAAAAAATGCATTGAAAAAAGAATAACTCATCGTTTGTCTTTTAATAAAGAATGAAAACAGGTCCCACAGACCAAACACCACAGACTCAAAGGGAAACATTTAATTTAAATATTTGTAAATGAAAAATATTTAAAACAAACAAACAAACAAACAAGCAAACAAACAAAAACTACTGCGTCACAGAAGGACAGAAATGAACGTCTATTTTGTTCCAGAATTCCACAGTTCTTCTCACCCAAGTTCCTGTGACATTCTCCTCCTCAGATGTATTCAGTTTGAACCTGAAACCCTCTGTTTTACAAACTGAGAACTGGTTATAGAGGAAAAACATATATGATCAAACCTAAACAGAAAGAGTTTAGACAAATGTCACAGACGGACAACAAAAGGAAATATCAAATTAAACAGTTTTATTTTAATTATCAAGATCATATACATTTATTTATAATATTTACAACATACTAATAATATTAACATTATATTCACATGTGTTTTGCACAGATATATGCATTTATTAATGTTAAACACTGTGTTTAGAATATGACAGAAATAATACTCGAAGCACTCGGAGCGCAGACCTCCGCCAAGGCAGATCAGTGCAGTTACAAATGTATCTTAATTTCACAAATATTATTTTCTATTTATGGGATTAAACTGTTAATTTAAAGTTTAATACTATAAAAAAAAAATAAAAAATAAGATAAAATTACCGACAGTTAACGGTAACAGAAGTATTAGTTCTGTCAGTTGAACCAGACTTGTTTAATTGACAAATATCTTGTGTAATTACAGGAGGTTTCACAACAAAACTGTTGAATAAATGTATTTTTGTGAATGTATAACATGTATAAGCACTGATAAACTGTCCAAGTACAGTTTTTATCAGTGGATTGGACAACTGAGTCTCACTGAAAATTATATATATATATATATATATATATATATATATATATATATATATATATATATATATATATATATGGAGGGAATTGGATTGTTTTAATACATGTAAATATTCTTTATTAAACATTAAAAAGTCAAAAAAATATGTAAAATCTTATGTAAAGTTAGGGCAAAAAACTGTATTTGAATGATGGAAAATTACCGTATTTTTATGAGATGGTTATTTTCCGTTATTTTACAGTATTTTTTCGGCGCCCCTGCTGCTGGAATAATACTGTTTTTTTTGGGGTTTTTTTAACAGTGTGAAACGGATCTGAAACGGATCTTACCGCGATCACCAGGCCGATGGTTTCAGAAAGAGTCGCGCAGAAGATGAGAGAGACGCAAAAAATCCCAAAGCACCTCTGCATCTTAAAGACAAAACAGAAACAGATGAGCAGGGTTACTGAGGTCACAGGTCCCTCCGTGGGTCCTCCGTGGGTCCTCCGTGGGTCCTCCACTCCTGTCCTTCTTTACCTTGAACAGGTCCGTCTGTCTCCTGGAGGATGAACTTGGTCTGCGTCCAAAGAACTGGGATGAGATGCAGCTCCATCAGCCTTTTATCCGCTCTGAGGAACAACCCCCCCACACCCCCCCACGGAGGACACGGCCAGGTCACGAGGACACAGCACAATGAAATCCAATAATATCCCATAATGCATCATCTGATTTGTCGGTTTCGCCCTCAGAGCCGCGGAACTGAATTTAGTAAAAAGGAGAAAGTGCGCGTGAGTGTTTTTCTGCTTTGGTCTGAATTCATGTGCGTAAAAAAAAAAAAATAGAGTCCGTGGTTCTGGTCTGTTCTGGTCCAGAGTCCGTGGTTCTGGTCTGTTCTGGTCCAGAGTCCATGGTTCTGGTCTGTTCTGGTCCAGAGTCCGTGGTTCTGGTCTGTTCTGGTCCAGAGTCCGTGGTTCTGGTCTGTTCTGGTCCAGAGTCCGTGGTTCTGGTCTGTTCTGGTCCAGAGTCCATGGTTCTGGTCTGTTCTGGTCCAGAGTCCATGTTTACTGGACCTTTGTTTAAGCAGAACCCCTCTTTCAGACTGTCCATGTGTGTTCCACCAGTCCTGGTCCAGAGGGCAGCAGTTCAGGAAACAGTGACACACACAAACTATACATCCAACAAAAACAAGTTTTCAACCCAAACCCAGTCCACTCAGACCTTCCACAGTCAGCTTTGGAAAAAGTGCCCATGAGGTGAAAATAAAGGGGGGGGGGGGGCTCCTGGTCCTCCAGGGCCGGTATCCTGTATGTTTTAGATCAGCGGTTTCCAACCTGTTTTTACTCATGACCTCATTTTAACATCACAAATTTCTGGCGACCCCAGACATTCAAAACAAATACATTTTTGACCAAAATGTATTTGTTTTGGATCATGTAAGACTTTGCTGTACTATGTTTCAAATATTCCTGTGGACAGAGGCAGGAAATCCAGGTGTAGATTACTGCACAAAGGCTGAGGGTATGTCCAGTCAGTCCAGCTGGGATTTACAAGGAGGACAATGAATACTGAACAAACAAGAACTGAAACTAGGAATTATGAAAGAGCTGCAGCATCTGAAACTGACCACAGTGAACATGTGACACAAACAGAACCACAGAGCTACAGTTTCACACTCAGTTTGTCATGTCTTATGTACTGGGATTATCTCTCTTAACTCACCATATATTTTTTTATTATATATATATATATATATATATATATATATATATATATATATATATATATATATATATATATATATATATATATATATATATATATATATATATATATTTTTTTTTTATTACTAGAAATTTCAGGTGACCCCATTTGAATTGCTGGTGACCCCACATGGGGTCCCGACCCCAAGGTTGAAAAACACTGTTTTCGATGGTTCCTCTTGCAGTCCCCCTGAAGGTCAGTATTGTTCTTCTGCAGAACTGGATGACAGGCTGATCATGTGAACCAGGCGTGTTGGAAGAGGGAAACATCTGAAACATGCAGGATACCGGACCTGGAGGACCTGCCCAGCCCTGATCTAAGTCGTACAACATCCTCCTAAAAGTGTCCAACGAAGCCAGACCTTTAAGTTTCAGGTCTTTTTGCAGTTGGTTCCAGGTGGATCTGAAGGCCTGTTCTTCCTGTTCAGTTCTAACTTTAGGAACAGACGCAAAGAAAAGATCCAGAGAATGAAGGTTCGAAGTGTCTGTGGTTTGTTCCTGGTGTTATTTGGGCGGACGTGGTGTATGATATTCTGTTCATGCTTTCTTTTCTTATACTCATCATGTAAAAGGTCTGATGTATTTAATTTTTATTGTAGTTTTGTTTGTTTTGTGCTTTTCTGTTCTGCCCAGTTTTACTCAGTTCTGGTTCTAGTTATTGTTATCATTTTAATTATCTCCATGGTTGTTACTGTTTTATTGTTGATACTTTCTTGTGAGGGTCGTCACCACCCCCCACCCCCCCACCCCATATGTCAGGTACGGCAGCGACATGTGGTTCAACAAAACTCATAATAAACACAGGAGAATACCAAGTGGATCCTCACATACGTTATGAAGTTTCCCTTGGCGAAACAAATGTGTTCAGCACCAAAAGGATCCAGACTACCATTCTACTGTTAGGATGAAGGACAAGACAAGTTTAAAAAAAAAAAAAGAAGTGTCTGTGGTTCTCTGACTGATGTAGGTCAGAAGGTGGGATGGAGCAGACCTAGAACAGACTTAGACATTAAAATGCACTGGTCAGTGACTCAGTCTGCGAGTGAGAGACGACCATCCAACACCAGCATAAAGCAAACAATGATGAGTGAGAGATTTGAAACTGGTGATGAAGCTCAGAGCTCCATGATCCACAGTGACCAATGAGTGTCAGCTATGGGAGGAGCCGAGCATGTAGAAGACATCAGCGTAGTCCAACACAGACAGAAGTGGAGCTGAAACCAGTCTGCTTCTGGATCCAAAAAGACAGACGGGACTGGATTTTTATTCTACCTCTAACAGCACGATGGATGAGGACCGAGTATGAACGGCCATTTTGAAGCCAGTTTGGAATTTGGCAGTCACCATGTTGGCTTTTTGGAGGCAGAAGTGACCGTAGAAAAGGTAAAGGGGCGGAGCAACAGGAAGCTGAGGGGTCAGAGGTCAAGTAATGCTGAGAGGAAAAGGTGCTTTATTCAACAGAATCTCTGCAGAAAATCTATTATTTACCCTGAGGTCTAATTAAGAGAGGAACGTTTTAAAGACAAGCTCCCACGTCAATGATGGAAGGGTCCAAATCCAACAGATGAGACCAGAATGAGTCCTAGAAAAAGGGGTTTGGGTGGAGAAGTTCAATGTTCCTTTTTTGTTCTGTTTTTTTCAGCCGTCAGTGTCGTTCCAACTTTCAGTCCCTTCCCGTCGGCTCCAACAGAACTGGCTCTAGGAGGACGTCAGATCATCTCCAACATCAGGTAAAATGAAGCAAATGGCTTTTATGTGAAACTGGAACTTGAATTTGTCTTAAATACGTAGAACGAAAAAAAAGTGTTCAATAACCACTGGTCCTTCAACTCATGAGGTGAACCAAAGGTCATTTTCTCCGTCCGCTTGAACACCAAAACTACATTACCTGTTTGAGCCAGAATCACATGTACGTTAGTTTTTGTAAGACAGCGTTTTCAGTGATGGAACAATGTCTGCAGGTAAAAATGGGACAAAATAAATAACTCTTTATCTTTTTTAAATAGAAAACGTATATTTTTCTATATGAGTGAAAGTGGGCTGTTTCTACACAACGGAATATTATTAAATTAAGGATTACTGTCCAGTTGTGTGTCCAGGCCTCGTCCATGTGTACAATGTAAAAGTAATGCAAAGACATTTGGACAAAGACGTCAATGGAAGGTTTCCAGTCCAACGTTTATGCTTTGACCAAAGTTCTAATATTCCATTACTGACCCCAAAAAGTCTGATGACATTATCAGTGAAAGGGCCCAAAGTCACTGGTTCAGCACCATGGACAGAGGCCACAGTTATAGCCCCTAAAACCAGTTTGTAGTTCAGCACCATGGACAGGGACCATAGTTATAACCCATAAACCGGTTTGTAGATCAGCACCATAGACAGAGGCCACAGTTGTAACCCATAGCCAAGTTTGTAGTTCAGCACCATGGACAGAGGCCACAGTTATAACCTATAAACCAGTTTGTAGTTCAGCACCATGGACAGAGGCCACAGTTATAACCTATAAACCAGTTTGAAGTTCAGCACCATGGACAGAGGCCACAGTTATAACCTATAAACCAGTTTGTAGTTCAGCACCATGGACAGAGGCAACAGTTATAACCTATAAACCAGTTTGTAGTTCAGCACCATGGACAGAAGCCACAGTTATAACCTATAACCAGTTTGAAGTTCAGCACCATGGACAGAGGCAACAGTTATAACCTATAAACCAGTTTGTAGTTCAGCACCATGGACAGAGGCCACAGTTATAACCTAAAACCAGTTTGTAGTTCAGCACCATGGACAGAGGCCACAGTTATAACCTATAAACCAGTTTGTAGTTCAGCACCATGGACAGAGGCCACAGTTATAACCTATAAACCAGTTTGAAGTTCAGCACCATGGACAGAGGCCACAGTTATAACCTATAAACCAGTTTGTAGTTCAGCACCATGGACAGAGGCCACAGTTATAACCTAAAACCAGTTTGTAGTTCAGCACCATGGACAGAGGCCACAGTTATAACCTAAAACCAGTTTGTAGTTCAGCACCATGGACAGAGGCAACAGTTATAACCCATAAACCAGTTTCACACTCGGACCACACACTGAACTGTATGATTTATTTTTTTTATTTTCTGTGTATGATCCATTTATGTATTAAATTAACCCTTACAGACCCAAACGTCCACCTTTAACCCTTAAAGACCCAAACGTCCACCTTTAACCCTTACAGACCCAAACGTCCACCTTTAACCCTTAAAGACCCAAACGTCCACCTTTAACCCTTAAAGACCAAACGTCCACCTTTAAACCCTTACAGAGCCAAACGTCCACCTTTAACCCTTACACACCCAAACGTCCACCTTTAACCCTTACAGACCCAATGTCCACCTTTAACCCTTACAGACCCAAACGTCCACCTTTAACCCTTAAAGACCCAAACGTCCACCTTTAACCCTTACAGACCCAAACATCCACCTTTAACCCTTACAGACCCAAACGTCCACCTTTAACCCTTACAGACCCAAACGTCCACCTTTAACCCTTACAGACCCAAACGTCCACCTTTAACCCTTAAAGACCCAAACGTCCACCTTTAACCCTTACAGACCCAAACGTCCACCTTTAACCCTTACAGACCCAAACGTCCACCTTTAACCCTTACAGAGCCCAAACGTCCACCTTTAACCCTTACAGACCCAAACGTTCACCTTTAACCCTTACAGACCCAAACATCCACCTTTAACCCTTACAGACCCAAACGTCCACCTTTAACCCTTACAGACCCAAACGTCCACCTTTAACCCTTACAGACCCAAACGTCCACCTTTAACCCTTACAGAGCCAAACGTCCACCTTTAACCCTTACAGACCCAAACGTTCACCTTTAACCCTTACAGACCCAAACATCCACCTTTAACCCTTACAGACCCAAACGTCCACCTTTAACCCTTACAGACCCAAACGTCCACCTTTAACCCTTACAGACCCAAACGTCCACCTTTAACCCTTAAGACCCAAACGTCCACCTTTAACCTTACAGACCCAAACGTCCACCTTTAACCCTTAAAGACCCAAATGTCCACCTTTAACCCTTAAAGACCCAAACGTCCACCTTTAACCCTTAAAGACCCAAATGTCCACCTTTAACCCTTAAGACCCAAACGTCCACCTTTAACCCTTAAAGACCCAAACGTCCACCTTTAACCCTTACAGACCCAAACGTCCACCTTTAACCCTTAAAGACCCAAACGTCCACCTTTAACCCTTAAAGACCCAAACGTCCACCTTTAACCCTTAAAGACCCAAACGTCCACCTTTAAACCCTTACAGACCCAAACGTCCACCTTTAACCCTTAAAGACCCAAACGTCCACCTTTAACCCTTACAGACCCAAACGTCCACCTTAACCCTTACAGACCCAAACGTCCACCTTTAACCCTTACATGACCCAAACGTCCACCTTTAACCCTTACAGACCCAAACGTCCACCTTTAACCCTTAAAGACCCAAACGTCCACCTTTAACCCTTACAGACCCAAACGTCCACCTTTAAACCCTTACAGACCCAAACGTCCACTTTAACCCTTAAAGGCCCAAACGTCCACCTTTAACCATTACACACCCAAACGTCCACCTTTAACCCTTAAAGACCCAAACGTCCACCTTTAACCCTTACAGACCCAAACGTCCACCTTTACCCTTACAGACCCAACGTCCACCTTTAACCCTTAAGAGACCCAAACGTCCACCTTTAAACCCTTACAGACCAAACGTCCACCTTTACCCTATACAGAGCCAAACGTCCACCTTAACCCTTACAGACCCAAACGTCCACCTTTAACCCTTACAGACCCAAACGTCCACCTTTAACCCTTACAGACCCAAACGTCCACCTTTAACCCTTACAGACCCAAACGTCCACCTTTAACCCTTACAGACCCAAACGTCCACCTTTGACCTAATCCATCTACTGATCTAAACTGTTTAATTCCTTTTGATCCACTAATCTGATTAATCCATGTCAATAATTGGTGTCAAATACAGTTCTTCATCTTTTCATGGTCATCAGTTATGACCATATTTGGACGTTCAGAGGCTCAGTAGTTACCGTTGAAACACCGTCATCTTCTCCAACATTGCTTCTCCAGTCAAACCCATGCAGTTGGATCAGTGACAGTGGATGGACACACTGGGTTTGTGTTCAGGACAGACTGGACTGAAAAACACACAGTTTATTCAGTCTGATCTGTTTCTGTTGTAATAACCATCAACTTTAATTTGAGCCTTTTACAAAAGTCTACCTGATCACTGAACTAAATATATTAAAAAAAGAAAAAAAATACAGGATTTACACTTAAAAATGTCAAATACAGACAATAATATTACAATAAATGGTTATAAATCACTTTAGAAAAGTTAAATATAGAGAAAAATCTATTTGGGAACTGAGATAAAAGTAGCTCTGGGTCTGTGTGGGTTAATGTGTTTATTTATGTGTTTACTTAATTAGTTCGTTAGTACCTTTTAGTCTCTCATAATGTTTTCAAAGAAGCTCCATATTTAATAAGTTGTATCACATACAAAATTAAAGTCATTATTCAGAGCCATTAAACAAACGAGCAGTTAAATGAAGTCCAGGCGTCTGTATGATCTGAGAGGAGCTACAGAAAACACAGGGGTTCAGCTCAGAACCAGGAGTCCAGGTCCGGGGTCGGGTTTAGTTTCCTGTTTTGAAAAAAAAAAACAAAAAAATGGAATATGGTCACACTTGAATTTTTGCCCAATGATCCTGAACAAAGCAACGTGTTGAAAGCGTTCCAGTCCAGTGAATGTTCGGCTGATGACGCCTTAACGCAGCCCCATCAGCTTTTATCATCTCTGTTAAAGCGTCTCATCAACAATAATATAATTGGAGTCCAAGTGTCTGGGTTCACAGCCTGTGTGAGAGCCATTTCATTCAATTATGTCCTAAATACCCGGGATGGGCTTTGAATTAGATGGGATTGGATGCTTCTGTAATACCGCTCATATCATGGGAAATATACGCAGCGTTTTGTTCCTCCAACGGGACTGAAAGGCATCATCACAGTAAATAGAATTACACTGGAGCCCGTTACAGAGAAAACCAGTCAAATTAAACCATGTTTCATGTGAATGAGGACGGCGTCGAACATCCAGAGCTAATCTGGTCTTCACTTTAATGTGTAGCGCTGTGTACCGGCAAGAATCTGGAGATACCACATATCATGATTTATCATGACACTGTTAAAAAGGCAATTTTAAAAAATGAATATTTCTTTGAAGAATTGAATAACAGCAGAAATCTGCACAAATACTAAACACATTCTTATTTGACCACAACAGGATCTAATGTTCTATCACAAAATGTTCCTGTGTGTGAGCTGGAGCACTGTCGTCCATGAAGGTGAAACTGGGCCTGTGTTGTTCATGCAGGGACACAATGACTGCATTAATGATGTTATTCAGGTCCTATGGGCAAAGTGTAGGGCACTTCTGTGTGGACCAGACACACCTGCCCACACCGGAACACCACCAAAGGCTCGTCTGGTGACAACAGTGGCTGATGCGTAACGCTTTCCTTGAAGATTCCTACATCGTTGGCGGCCATCATTTCTACTCAACGTAAGTTGACTTTCATCACAGAACAGCACTGAGGCCCACTGGTCCTCTGAGGCCCACTGGTCCCTCTCAGGCCCACTGGTCCCTCTGAGGCCCACTGGTCCCTCTGAGCCCCACTGGTCCCTCTCAGGCCCACTGGTCCCTCTGAGGCCCACTGGTCCCTCTCAGGCCCACTGGTCCCTCTGAGGCCCACTGGTCCCTCTGAGGCCCACTGGTCCCTCTGAGGCCTACTGGTCCCTCTGAGGCCCACTGGTCCCTGGCTCCTTGGCCCATGCAAAACGATGTTGCCTGTGCCTGGTGGTTCAATTCAATTCAATTTTATTTGTATAGCCCAATATCACAACAAGGTTATCTCAAAGGGCTTTACAGAGTCAGTTGGGTGTAGACATCAACAGTTAAATAAACAGCAAGAAAATGAGTCATGTCCAGGGCATCCCCCGTCCTTAGACCCTCCTTCTCAGCAAGGAAAAACTCAAAACCCAGTGGAAAAAGGGAGAAACCTCAGGGAGAACCACAGTGAAGGAGAGATCCACTCCCATGGACGGACAGGCTGTAGATGCACCAGGACTGATGGACGTCCATTTGCAGATGGAGTTCCAGTCTGAAGGATGCAGTAGGGTGGTGTGTTCAGGTGCCTTTGCAGGTCCTCTAGTATGCAGACCAGGCTGATGTAAACGGTTTTGAATACTCTGACATGACACTTGGGTACCTCTGACCTCCCTTAAATGTGCCTGGAGTTCAGTGGCATTCATCATCTGGTTCCACAGGGTACTGTTCACAATGAAGCGGTCATCAGTGTGGGATGTGGCCAAAGGACGTCCTCTTCTGTGCCTTTCTGGGACTCTTCCAGTCTCTGTATCTCTGGTCCATCCTGCTGATGACCCTCTGTGACACTGTGAGCTCAGTGCCCACTTCCGTCTGAGAACGTCCTGTTTGAAGCCTTGCAATGACGAGGTACTGTTGATGAATTGTTAGGTGTCATCTTGGTCTCATGAAGTCCAAATGTGAGCAGCATGATGAGGAGGACTGTTTAAATACCAACTGTAACTGAACCAGGAACTTTAGTGGTGGATTCATGGATCAAACACCTGTTGTGAATTTTTCTCTTAAGCTCCTTGTTAAAGAACAGCAAGTTTTTCAAAAAGTCCTGAAACACTGGATTGTTGGACGTGTGCATTCAAAAGTTTAGAGAAGGTCACATTAAGTTCACCTGGAAAGGTTAAAGTGCATTTAAGGTTCGTCCTGAAATGTCATCCAAAGCCAGCCGAATATCCCTAACTTTATCTGAGTAGTACATCTATCTATCTATCTATCTATCTATCTATCTATCTATCTATCTATCTATCTATCTATCTATCTATCTATCTATCTATCTATCTATCTATCTATCTATCTATCTATCTATCTATCTATCTATCTATCTATCTATCTATCTATCTATCTATCTATCTATCTATCTATGTGTGTGTGTGTATGTACATATTGTTGGTTTAGACAAAGGGGTTGGAGCTAATATGAGCTCTGCATCTTCTCACTCCTTTTCAAATATGACTTTTTTCTTTTTCTTTTTGTGTGTGTCATTATTTTATGCTTCCTTGAATTTTCATTTCTATATGATGTTGTGCAAAGAAGTCAGTTAGTAGTATTCAGGAAGCTTGTATCATTTCCATATTTGAAATAAATCAATTAAAAAAAAAGATCCTGTTCAAATGTTCAGATTCTATCAGTTCACAACTAACATCGGAACAGGATTTGAGTTCAATCCAAACAAAGGAACGAACATCTGCCTCTCAGACAGAAACAAGTGCTTTTAGGAGGATTCAAAGAACCAGTATTTATTAAAAAAGTGTTAAATAATAATAAATGAAATATAAACAAAAAGAAAAACAAAAATGAACCTCAGCCATATCTGCATTTGAATAAATACCTAAAAATATTGATACAGTTCTTTTTAATATCGATACAATATTGTGAAATGAAATATTGCGATATGTTGCAGAACCCATATTTTCAAACAGCCCTAAAAACGGTCCCTTTGAAAAACCTCCACTTATTCTGGGTTTAAGGCACATGTATGAACAGAAACACGGCCTGTGCGTTCAGAGCGCTGATGGGGGTGGGAGGAGCCACAGGGGTGGGAGGAGCCACAGGGGCTCACTGGGGGCCCACAGTTGGGTTTCCATGGTTTCAATGCCATGACTCGCCCCTGTTACTGTATTTATTATAACAGACAGACGCAGTACTCCTGTCACTGAATGAAACCGTTCAAACACTGGTCTGATTCAGGTGATGAAAAGTCACAGATTCACTGGATTTATTATGGATTTACCGAGATAATGAAACTACGGACGATGAAAACAGTCATAAGTGCAAAAAGAACATAGAAGAGGACATAGATGTGTGTATTTAGCCCAATCTGAAGTGGACTGGGTGAAATGTGTTGAATATAAATGAGTGGGACGTGTGGACGCGTTCCTTCAGATTAAAGCAGGACCAAACATGTGCAGGTTATTACATCCACTGAACAGCCTGTGGGAAAGAAAACACACTAATGAAAACCATCCTTAATGTTTGGTTCAGAGAAAAACACACACAATGTGTTGGAAGTATTTCATGTATCTGCCAGAGTGGAGAAGGAGAGAGAAGGATGTGGTCCAATGATTGAGCGAAAATAAGAGTTTCACACTGAGACGAAAAAACGAGTTCCTGGAACGAAAAATGAGTTTCTGGAAGTAAAGAACAAGAAGGATTTACAGGAAAGCAGATGAAATGAAGAAGAAGGAGGAGGAGGAGAAAGAGAAAACGGAAGAAGAAGAAGAAGAAGAAAAAGAAGTAAATGAAGAAGAAAAAGAACTAAATGAAGAAGAAGAAGAAAGAGAAGAAGAAGAAAAAGAAGTAAATGAAGAAGAAGAAGGAGGAGAAGAAGAAGAGGAAGGAGAAAGAGGAGAAGAAGAAAAAGAAGTAAATGAGGAAGAAGAAGAAGAAGAAAGAGTAGAAGCTGAAGAAGAAAAGGGAAGTGTGAAGGAGAAGAAAGGAAAGAAAGAGAAGTAGAAGAAGAAGTAAATGAAGAAGAAAATGATGAAAAAAAAGAAAAAAGAAGAAAAAAAGAAAAAGAAGTAGAAGAAGAAAAAAATGAGTGGTACAAGCCATGAGTACAGAGACAGACAGATAGATAGATAGATAGATAGATAGATAGATAGATAGATAGATAGATAGATAGATAGATAGATAGATAGATAGATAGATAGATAGATAGAGTTTGTCTTTAAATACTTTTAGAAAATGTCCTAATGACAGAATTAAGAAAAAGGTTCAATTAAATGTCTATAAAAAAGAAACAGAAAAACCAGGACCTGGACCCTGGTCCTGTGGACCTGGACCCTGGTCCTGTGGACCTGGACCCTGGTCCCGTGGACCTGGACCCTGGTCCCGTGGACCTGGACCCTGGTCCCGTGTCCTCATCTGGCCTGTTGACGTTTATCTCCGTCACCATGACGACGTGCTCCATAAATCTGCCGTCTGGTTCCTGTTGTGGCTCTAATGTGTGCTGGGCTCTTCTGGTCCTGTTCCAGTCCTGGTCTTGTGTTCTCAGGTGATTTAAGGACCATGTGAGTGGAAGTGGAGCCTCCTGTGGACGCTGATGCCTCTGGGTTCATCTATTATCTGAGCTGGGCCACAGGATGCACCTGCTCAGACTAAAGCCAAGGTACACAGAGAGAGAGAGAGAGGGGGGGGGGGGGGAGAGGGGGGGGGGGGGGAGAGACAGAGAGAGAGAGAGGGGGGGGGGGGGGGGGGAGGACAGAGAGGACAGAGGAGAGAGAGAGGGGGGGGGGAAGAGAGGGGAGGAGAGAGGAGAGAGGGAGGGGGGGGGGGGGGGAGAGAGGAGAGCGAGAGAGGGAGGGGGGGGGGGAAAGGGAGAGAGGGGGGGGGGAGAGGAGGGGAGGAGGAGAGACGGAGAGGAGAGAGAGAGAAGAGAGAGAGGGGGGAGAGACAGAGAGAAGAGGAGGAGAGGTGGGCGGAGAGGAGAGAGAGAGAGAGAGGAGAGAGAGAGAGAGAGAGGGACAGTGCTAGAGAGAGAGAGAGAGAGAAGAGAGAGGGGGGAGAGAGAGGGGGGGGGAGACAGAGAGAGAGAGGGGGGGGGGGGGAGACAGAGACAGAGAAAGAGACAGAGAGACAGAGAGAGAGAGAGAGAGCGACAGATAGAGAGAGAGACAGAGAGGATGCGAGCACGGAAGAGAGAGACAGAGAGAGAGAGGGAGAGACAAAGAGAGAGAGAGACAGAGACAGAGAGAGAGAGAGAGAGAGAGACAGAGAGAGAGAGCGAGACAAAGACAGAGAGAGACAGAGAGAGAGAGGGGGTGGGGGGGGGGGGGGGTGGGGGGGGGGGGGTGGGGGCAGGTGAGGACCACCTGGGCAGACCCACTGAGGCCACATGGTCCTCATACACTGTAAAACATTCCAGCTCCTTTTCCTTAGTTCTGCTCTTCAGCTCACAGAACTCTGACTAGTTTAGGATTTTCCCTCAGGAACAGACGGACAGAACAGACGGACAGAACAGACGGACAGAACAGACAGACAGAACAGACGGACAGAACAGATGGACAGAACAGACGGACAGAACAGACAGACAGAACAGACGGACAGAACAGATGGACAGAACAGACGGACAGAACAGACGGACAGAACAGACAGACAGAACAGACAGACAGAACAGACGGACAGAACAGACGGACAGAACAGACGGACAGAACAGACAGACAGAACAGACGGACAGAACAGACGGACAGAACAGACAGACAGAACAGACGGACAGAACAGATGGACAGAACAGACGGACAGAACAGACGGACAGAACAGACAGACAGAACAGACAGACAGAACAGACGGACAGAACAGATGGACAGAACAGACGGACAGAACAGACGGACAGAACAGACAGACAGAACAGACAGACAGACAGAACAGACGGACAGAACAGACAGACAGAACAGACGGACAGAACAGACGGACAGAACAGACAGACAGAACAGACAGACAGAACAGACGGACAGAACAGACAGACAGAACAGACAGACAGAACAGACGGACAGAACAGATGGACAGAACAGACGGACAGAACAGACGGACAGAACAGACAGACAGAACAGACAGACAGAACAGACGGACAGAACAGACAGACAGAACAGACAGACAGAACAGACGGACAGAACAGACAGACAGAACAGACGGACAGAACAGATGGACAGAACAGACGGACAGAACAGACGGACAGAACAGACGGACAGAACAGACAGACAGAACAGACAGACAGAACGTCCACACAACATCAGACTGAACACATCTGTCGATTGTGGCTGATGTTCATTCATCAGTGATACGCTATAATTACCTGGTTTAGTGGGTGGGGCTCTATCTGTGTTCGTGTTCATGTTCCTTGCTGGTGTGGGTGTGGTGTTGTGGGGTCAGAGGTCACAGAGGTGCAGTGGCCGCTGTGTTTGGGTGGAGGTCAGAGGTCACAGAGGTCAGAGGACGGTGCCGCTGTCAGCTCCACTGTTGGATGACGGCTGTGAACAGCAGCCTCCTGCTCTGGTTTACTTCAGTCTGCTGTGGTTATTGAGTTAGACTGACACATATGAAGACATCTGGGGCTCTGGAAACTGTTTACCTACCTGGATCTATATCTTCAAATCAGGTTTGGCATTACACTGTGGGTGAGAAATTCATTTTCCATCCTTTACAGTAAAAGACATGATGAGAGGATGCCTGAGGACGCTCCGTCCCATGAACCCGGTCCGAGCTCCGCCACAGTCCACGGCCTGGGAACTGACTTTACCTCGTCTGAGAACGGACAGACAACAGAAAAGGAACTGTTAGGAACGTAGGACTGGAAATAATGCCGCGTTCCTGCACTGTAAAAAAAATCTGTAACTTAACAGAATTTTCACTGTTTATTTGACAGATTTTTCCTGTATTTTTCAGATACAGGAAAATATCAATGAAATGACAAAAACAGACTGATTTTACATGTTAAATGTAAAATAATACAAAAAACTGTAACTGTGAATAACCATAAAATTTACATTTTTTAAAAGAATTTTTTCTTTTTTCACAGAAAAATAGTTAAAATACATTTGTAAATGTATCATAGTTTCACAAATATTTCTTTTCAATTTATGAGATTAAACTGTTAATTTAAAGTTTAATACTATAAAAATAATAATAAAACAAGACAAAATTACTGACAATTAACAGTAACAGAAGTATTAGTTCTGTCAGTTTAATCAGACTTGTTTGTTAATTGACAAATATCTTGTGTAATTACAGGAGGTTTCACAACAAAACTGATGTATTTTTGTGAATGTATAACATGTATAAGCACTGATAAACTGTCCAAATACAGTTTTTATCAGTGGATTGGACAACTGAGTCTGACTGAAAATTATTTATATATATATATTTATAGGGAATTGGATTGTTTTAATACATGTAAATATTCTTTATTAAACATTAAAAAGTCAAAAAAAAAAAAAAAGTAAAATCTCATGTAAAGTTAGGGGGAAAACACCTGTATTTTAATTATGGAAAATTACCGTATTTAATGAGATGGTTTATTTTCTGTTATTTTACAGTATTTTTTCTGCACCCTTGCTGCTGGAATATTACCATTTTTTTACTGTTTTGTTTTTTTGTTTTTTTTTTTACAGTGTGGCCGTTTTTTTGAGCCCATAAGTCACGACTTCAAACCATGACTCACGACTTTGTAACGTTCCAGGGAAGTCACACCAAACTGCCTGAGCGCAAGGAATTATGGGAGTTAGATGTAAACAAACCCACATGGTGGAGCGTACGTTCTGTTCATTTATAGTCATTTCTATCCCACAGGTGTTTGTTCTTTGATTATTTGAGGGAAACAGAGGAGGAAAAACAGCGCATAAGGCAAGAGACGCTGTTCTACCTTTGATGTCATTTGTACATTTGAACACTAGGGTTGGGAATCTTAGCTGTCACTCCGATATGATCCGCATCTCAATACAGCATCTCCCAGCTGATATATTAACCCTTTCATGCATGAATTATGAGAACCTTAGTTGAGTTTTTTTTTTTGTGTGTGTTTTTATTCCTCCTTAGGCATGAAAAAAACAATGAGATTGAGGGTTTTTGTTTTGTTTTTTCATAGAATTACAGAACTGTCCACTCAGCTACACCATGAATTTATTCTTGAAGCAAAGAAACATGTATTTAAAACCCAATATCATAAAGTGATATGAAAACAACGAAATAAAAGCATGTTTAATGCAGCTAATCTGATGTTTTCTCACATTTTAACATATTCTAATACTAGCTATTACTCCCTTCATGGAGATTATATGCAAAAAAAAAAAATTTTGTTTAAAAAAAAAAAAACAACAACTGTTAGTTACAGTCTAACAATTAACAATTGATTTCCACTCAGACATGTTAGTGCAGATCAGGTTTATCAAGAACAGCAAAGTTACAGTAATGGTCTGAATATCAGTGTTTGGGATGATGAGTAAGTGTCCACTGTGTTGGCTGATATAAAACTAAAACAACAAAATCTAAAAATATAATATACATATAAAATACACAAGAGAACAGCTGTAGCATGGCTGTCCACTGGAGTGAACATGATGCATGAAAGGGTTAAAGATGTGTGTGGCAGCTCATGATGCGATACGATTCACACCCAAACCACGATATAGAGCGATTAAACACATTCTGACTGAACACATTCATTCTGGTAAAAAAAAATATGCAGAGCAATTCAATGAGTTTGATTATTTCTTTATTAAATCAGACCATGAAAGTTTCCAAAGTGTCTTCAGTTCAGTTTCAGAACACGTGCCTCACATTCAGTGAAACAGTTCAGACTGGGTTTCCAAAGTCATTTCTGTTTCTAACTCAACTTCTTCCTCCTTCACTGAATCCATTTGTAATGAAATGTGTTTGTGATGAAACAGAAAAAGGTTCTGTCACTGAGAGACACCTGTGTAGAGTATTATGGGATGGACTGTTAGATCTGTATGACACTGTTTAAGGAAGTATCTGTGGTCTGTACTGCAGTACCTGTGGTCTGTACTGCAGTATCTGTGGTCTGTACTGCAGTACCTGTGGTCTGTACTGCAGTATCTGTGGTCTGTACTGCAGTACCTGTGGTCTGTACAGGAGTATCTGTGGTGTGTACTGAAGTATCTGTGGTCTGTACTGCAGTATCTGTGGTCTGTACTGCAGTATCTGTGGTCTGTACTGCAGTACCTGTGGTCTGTACAGGAGTATCTGTGGTGTGTACTGAAGTATCTGTGGTCTGTACTGCAGTATCTGTGGTCTGTACTGCAGTATCTGTGGTCTGTACTGCAGTACCTGTGGTCTGTACTGCAGTATCTGTGGTCTGTACTGCAGTATCTGTGGTCTGTACTGCAGTATCTGTGGTCTGTACTGCAGTACCTGTGGTCTGTACTGCAGTACCTGTGGTGTGTACTGCAGTACCTGTGGTCTGTACTGCAGTATCTGTGCTCAGTCCAGTATTCATCTGCACATGCTCAGTCCAGTATTCATCTGCACATGCTCAGTGCAGTATTCATCTGCACATGCTCAGTACAGTATTCATCTGCACATGCTCAGTACAGTATTCATCTGCACATGCTCAGTCCAGTACTCATCTGCACATGCTCAGTCCAGTACTCATCTGCACATGCTCAGTCCAGTATTCATCTGCACATGCTCAGTCCATGGGCGGAGCTCAGACTGTTGGTGTACAGTGTCCACATGTGTGAGCGCACGTAAACGTGGGTCTGAAGGAAAGAAAAACTTTACCCAAATAAACAGTAACACTTTTAAATGAGAGTAAAAACATATTGTTTTATCGACACACACATTCAATAACTGATGCATCGTGATATCGTTCCAAACTTTCATTCACTCACAGCCTCTGTACCGCTGCACTGGGGTCGTGCACTCGCATGTCGGGGTTTCGATACGCATCAGATAATCTTCCCATCCCTACTGAATATGGATTTGGTTTGAATTTCTTCTGTCACTCATTGGACTGAAACGAGCTAACACTAGAACAGATGATGATTCTACAGAACATTTACAGAGAAATAATATCAGATCAATACCTGGTTTTAATAAACTATCTGCATAAACACCACATCCATGAGGGGGCGCCATTGGTACAGGACGTCAGAACTCAGAACTGGGAGAACATGGATCTGGTAGAAGTTCAGGTGGAAGTCCCAGGTCTGACTGAACATTCCAGAGCATTTACACCAGTAGAAGGATGGAAGAACAGCAGTTACAGCTGGAACTGGAACGCAGACCGAGGTTATTATCGTTAACGAAAACTAACCAAATGACCAAAACTAGAACTGTAAAAACATTTTCATTAACTGAAATAAACAAAACCTATAATTAAAAGAAAAAAACCAGAACTAACTGAAACTGTATTGTGTGTTTACTAAACTAACTAAAACAGATAAAATTCTGGATCCAATTCCCTTGGTTTTCATCTTTGTCAATGTCAGATTGATGTTCAATGGATTTCTTTGTCTCTCTCAGTTTTCTGTGCTGTCTCCATACGACACTTTTTGCTCCGTCACTTGTGTTCACTTGTGGTTTCCAGTCGTCTTCTGGTCCCCACTCTACCTGGAAACATGGAGACTAAAGCAGCAGAGTCCTGTCTGGGATTGATTTGAATAGGAGCACAGAGAAGAAGAGAAAAGAGACAACTGAACTACAACTGAACTACAACTGAACTACAACTGAACTACAACTGAACTACAGCTGAACTACAACTGAACTACAACTGAACTACAACTGAACTACAACTAAACTACAACTGAACTACAACTGAACTACAACTAAACTACAACTAAACTACAACTGAACTACAACTGAACTACAACTGAACTACAACTAAACTACAACTGAACTACAACTGAACTACAACTAAACTACAACTGAACTACAACTGAACTACAACTAAACTACAACTGAACTACAACTAAACTACAACTGAACTACAACTGAACTACAACTAAACTACAACTGAACTACAACTAAACTACAACTGAACTACAACTGAACTACAACTGAACTACAACTAAACTACAACTGAACTACAACTGAACTACAACTAAACTACAACTGAACTACAACTGAACTACAACTAAACTACAACTGAACTACAACTGAACTACAACTAAACTACAACTGAACTACAACTGAACTACAACTGAACTAATACTAAACTACAACTGAACTACAACTAAACTACAACTGAACTACAACTGAACTACAACTAAACTAATACTAAACTACAACTGAACTAAAACTAAACTACAACTGAACTACAACTAAACGACAACTAAACTACAACTAAACTACAACTAAACTACAACCAAGCATTTAGAAAATAACAAAAGCTAATTAAAACTACCAAACCTGCTCTAAAAACGAATTAAAATGAACTGAATTAGAGAAAAAAAAAAGTCCAAATGAAATAAAACTAAACTAGAATGAAAAATCCACAACTATTAGAACCTTGACTCGGACTAAGACTCACTGCTTGACCAATGGGCCGGAGTGGACCCCTTTTTCAGACCAGGACTTTCCAGTCCAAACCGGACCACTTCTGCCACAGAGGAGGAATTTGAATAAACACAACAGCAGCAGGCTCTGACGACGCCTGTGGATTAGGTCTGAGTTCAGATATGAAACATTATTTTAATTTACATAGTTGAATTCTTACGTTTAATCACATATTAGTTTGTATTAGTTAGGATTCCGTTGTTTCTCTGGTCGGTGGTACAGTTCTTAGGATAGGTCACATCTTGGTCAACAAAGTAAACTGACAGATTTCTGATGACAGGACTGAGGTTTTAGCTCAGACACTTTTAAACACACATGCACACATAGGGTCCTAAAGCACAGGAGATAAGAGGGAAACACACTGTCAGTGTGGAGCTAAACATACAGGTGAGGTATCACAACCAGGGCTGTCAAACATGCGCCCCCCAAAGGTTCCAGTCCCACCCCTGGGATGAATTTACACAGTGTCTAAATTCCACAGTCCAGGCTGTGGAACTCATGTTAGTGTGGGTTCCACATCCAGACCAATCTGATCTACAGTCCAATAAGAACAGCAGAAGAACCCACACAGAAGAACCACTGCAGATTTACTACTGGGTTTGATGGAACAAAAAATATGACATTATGTCTGTAAATAATGACAACTGCAAATGTTTGTCTTTGTTTTAGTGCAAAAAAATCACATTCAATTCTGAAACTCTTTCCATTTCCAAACTCTCCTGTTCCAATAAATGTGACTAACCTGAACAAATGTGTCCAACCTGAAATGTCTGTATTAAATTCAGTCCAGTTTGAACTCTTTTCTTCCTGTTCCTCAGTGTTTAGTGTCTTTGGAGATCTGATCCAGAATGCACATGGACTAATGAGAAGTGGAGGAAGAAGACTGAGAAAATTACACTGATTTTACTGAAGAAATGTCCGTTTTTTCAGGTTATTCACATCTTTTTTGTTTGGATAGTTTATAAAAGGAAGTATTTTCATAATTTAATGGGGTTTTTTTGCACTAAAACAGACAAACACTGTCAGTTGTCATTATTTCTGGGTTCTTCTGTTCTTATTTCACTGCAGATCAAATCAGTTTGAATGTGGAACCTGAAAGAACAGCAGTTTGAGCCTCCTGTGTTTACAGTCACATGACACCAGTCCACTTTCTGTGGCCCAGCCCACCTAGCACAAGGGGGTCAGCCCAGAGTTTGGGGATGAGTTTAAAGGATGATAAAAGTGATGTGCGTTGGAATGTCTGGGTCCATTTCCCTGTTTGGGGGGGGGCTCCTCAGCTCAGTTACATTACGTTTGTGATCAGATCAAGTCAGTAATAAATTTACAGAAATAAGACCTAAGCGAATCTGGACTTATTCTTGGAGCTTCCGACAAACAAACATGTTAACAGGTATGTGATGGTACGTGAACGGAAAACACTTCACTTGACGAGGTGTGTCAGAAAAGTTCCAGGCCTGGTGTGACAGAAGCTTTACTCCAAATCCAAACTGCCAGCTCTCCCTTCGCAGTAACCAAACCCTGGACTCCGTCAGTGTGATGTCAGCGGTCTGCAGCCGCTCAGCTGTTTTCCTCCTACTTTTATAACTGAACCACGACCAGACGCACCAATGACCGCACCTGTGGCAGGACGTCCTCCAGCGTCTTCCAACCGAACCAGACTCCATATGGAGAGTCAGGACCGGTGAGGAGTCATGGATCTACAAGTCCGACCCGGAGACCAGACTCCAGAGCCTTCAGTGGAAGAGTCCGACGCCACTAAGGCCGAAGACAGCAAGACCGTCCAAGTCCAAACTTCAAGTCCTGTTGGTCGCATTCTTCGATGTGAGGGATGTCGTCCACCGGCAGTTCTGCCCGAAGGGACGGACGATCAACCGACACGTCTACGAACAGATCCTGCAGCGTCGGCTTTGGACAGTGTGTGACAGAGGACAGAGTCATGGCAGGACAGCCTCCTGCACATGCTCAGTGTGTTCTTCTGGGGTTTTCCTGTCTCCTCCATAGGCTGTGGAACCTCCTGCACATGCTCAGTGCGTTCTTCTGGGGTTTTCCTGTCTCCTCCATAGGCTCTGGAACCTCCTGCACATACTCAGTGTGTTCTTCTGGGGTTTTCCTGTCTCCTCCATAGGCTCTGGAACCTCCTGCACATACTCAGTGTGTTCTTCTGGGGTTTTCCTGTCTCCTCCATAGGCTCTGGAACCTCCTGCACATACTCAGTGTGTTCTTCTGGGGTTTTCCTGTCTCCTCCATAGGCTCTGGAACCTCCTGCACATGCTCAGTGCGTTCTTCTGGGGTTTTCCTGTCTCCTCCATAGGCTCAGTCTGTGTTTGTGGACACTTCCACATACAGGTGTGGACTACCTATGACACCGTTGAACCCAGTTGGACCGGTTCCACCATATGAGTCTGGACCACAAACTGTTAGAGTCCACTAAAGACAAAGACCAGGACAGGAGTGGAGTGGATGAAGTCTGGGGAACTGGTCCACTGTCCTGGTCCTGGACCCGGATAGACCCATGTGTGATGGTTCTGTCCACAGTACTGTGTCCACAGGGGGACAGGGTACCAGTCTACAGAGGACAGGACCAGGACACTGACTGGACCTGAGGGACAGAACCAGGACAAAGGTAGTCCAACAGGACTGAGAACAGACAGGAGGAGGAGAGAGAGGAGGAGGGGAGGAGAGAGAGGAGGAGGAGAGGAGAGGACAGACAGGAGGAGGAGAGAGAGGAGGAGGACAGACAGGAGGAGGAGGAGGACAGACAGGAGGAGGAGGAGGACAGACAGGAGGAGGAGGAGAGAGAGGAGGACAGACAGGAGGAGGAGGAGGACAGACAGGAGGACAGACAAGAGGAGGAGGAGGACAGACAGGAGGAGGAGGAGGACAGACAGGAGGAGGAGGAGAGAGAGGAGGACAGACAGGAGGAGGAGGAGGACAGACAGGAGGACAGACAAGAGGAGGAGGAGGACAGACAGGAGGACAGACAAGAGGAGGAGGAGAGAGGAGGAGGAGGAGAGAGAGGAGGACAGACAGGAGGAGGAGGAGGACAGACAGGAGGAGGAGGAGAGAGGAGGAGAGAGGAGGAGAGAGGAGGACAGACAGGAGGAGGAGGAGAGAGGAGGAGAGAGGAGGAGAGAGGAGGACAGACAGGAGGACGATAGACAGGAGGAGGACAGACAGGAGGAGGTCAGCCATTTGCAGCTCCTCCATGGTTTGATCAATGTCAGATCTTCCATGTACGTTCAATAAGTTCATGGCCTCACCCAGAACAGAACAACACAGACTGACAATTTATATTTTATTTTTCAACATAATCTCCATTTACACAATGCACTTGGTCCGTCGATGTTCAAGCATCACTATCCCATCACGAAAGAATGTAACATCCTGTATTAGAACAACCAGTATTTCTGGGTGAGGCCATGAACTTATTGAACGGCCCTTGTATTGATCCTTTATTGATCCTTGAATGTCCGTCCTTTCTTCATCCTCCTTCTGTGTCTGTTTTTTTTTTTGAACCCTCAGACTTCTTCAGTGTTTGTGAACTCATTTGTCCTCATCTCCTTTCACACATGTTCATTTCTTCTTCCCCTTTATGAGACATGATGGTTCAGTGGAAGGAAACCAGCTCCAGTCCTTTTGTTTGGGCTTTGAAGTGTCAGGGGTTCCTGGTTAAAGCAGCCGTCCGTCTGTCCTAATCTGTCTTCAAAGGGTGGAAGCAGCGGCGGCAGCGGTCGGAGCTCATTTCACACGAACACAGGCCCGGCTGGGAGGAGACGGAAAAGGATGTGAGAGCCCGACCATTACGGCGATGAGATGGAGGACGGACACAGGGACAAAGGAGCAGCCCCAGCAGGACCCAGGGAACCCACCACAGGACGCAGCAGCAGCAGCCTTTGTCCTCCAAACCAACCACAAATGAGCCCGCATCAGCAGCAGAGGAACACCACAGAAGAAGAACCAGCACTGACACTGGACCCAAGGAGTCTGACCGACACTGAACCCACAAGAGCCCACATTGAACAAACCCAGTCCGCTGTTCATGTTGGACCGATCGATGAGAAGCACAGCCATCAATGATCTGTGGAAGCCATTCCTTTATCAATTATTGTATTTGATTGGATTCAAGAGAAAATTATTCAAATCAATGAAAACATAGTAAAAATGTGAAACAAACAAAGAAAAAAACAACCGCAAAAAGTATAAAACAGTGGTTTCCAACCTTTTTTTACTCCTGACTCCATTTTAACATCACACATTTCTGGTGACCGCAGACATTCAAAACAGAGACTTTTTTTTTTTTTTAACAAAAATTAATTTGTTTTTGATCATGTAATAGTTTGCTATACTATGTTGCAAAAAAACATACTTTTAGAGGACATTTAGTCTATATAATGTATGTTATTGTGGACATTTAGTCTGTATAATGTCTGTTATTGTGGACATTTAGTCTGTATAATGTCTATTATTGTGGACATTTAGTCTGTATAATGTCTGTTATTGTGGACATTTAGTCTGTATAATGTCTGTTATTGTGGACATTTAGTCTGTATAATGTCTATTATTGTGGACATTTAGTCTGTATAATGTCTATTATTGTGGACATTTAGTCTGTATAATGTCTATTATTGTGGACATTTAGTCTGTATAATGTCTGTTATTGTGGACATTTAGTCTGTATAATGTCTGTTATTGTGGACATTTAGTCTGTATAATGTCTATTATTGTGGACATTTAGTCTGTATAATGTCTGTTATTGTGGACATTTAGTCTGTATAATGTCTATTATTGTGGACATTTAGTCTGTATAATGTCTATTATTGTGGACATTTAGTCTGTATAATGTCTATTATTGTGGACATTTAGTCTGTATAATGTCTGTTATTGTGGACATTTAGTCTGTATAATGTCTGTTATTGTGGACATTTAGTCTGTATAATGTCTATTATTGTGGACATTTAGTCTATAGAATGTATGTTATTGTGGACATTTAGTCTGTATAATGTCTATTATTGTGGACATTTAGTCTGTATAATGTCTATTATTGTGGACATTTAGTCTGTATAATGTCTATTATTGTGGACATTTAGTCTGTATAATGTCTATTATTGTGGACATTTAGTCTGTATAATGTCTGTTATTGTGGACATTTAGTCTGTATAATGTCTGTTATTGTGGACATTTAGTCTGTATAATGTCTGTTATTGTGGACATTTAGTCTATATAATGTCTGTTATTGTGGACATTTAGTCTGTATAATGTCTATTATTGTGGACATTTAGTCTGTATAATGTATGTTATTGTGGACATTTAGTCTGTATAATGTCTGTTATTGTGGACATTTAGTCTGTATAATGTCTGTTATTGTGGACATTTAGTCTGTATAATGTCTATTATTGTGGACAGAGGCAGTAAATCCAGGTGTAGATTACTGCACAAAGGCTCAGGATCTGTCCAGTCAGTCCAGCTGGGATTTACAAGGAGGACAATTAATACTGAACAAACAAGAACTGAAACTAGGAATTATGAAAGAGCTGCAGCATCTGAAACTGACCACAGTGAACATGTGACACAAACAGAACCACAGTGCTGCAGTTTCACAACCACTGTTTGTCATGTCTGTTATGGATGTGATTCTCTCTCTCAACTCACCATATATTGTTTATTTGTAATTTTTTTAATTATTATTTTATCAATTACTAGAAATTTCAGGCGACCCCACATGGGGTCCCAACCCCAAGGTATAAAAGTATACACAGGGTGGGGAAGCCAAATGTACACTGAACATGTAGTTGTTTTTTCTCAGCAGACACTACGTCAGTTGTTTTGAACCCAAACATATACTGATGTCATAATCATACCTAACACTATTATCCATACCTTTTCACAAACTTTTGCCCATATGAGTAATCAGGAAAGCAAACGTCAAAGAGTGTGTGATTTGCTGAATGCACTCGTCACACCAAAGGAGATTTCCAAAATAGTTGGAGTGTCCATAAAGACTGTTTATAATGGAAAGAAGAGAATGACTATGAGCAAAACTATTACCAGAAAGTCTGGAAGATACTATTAAAGAAGAATGGGAGAAGTTGTCACCCCAATATTTGAGGAACACTTGCACAAGTTTCAGGAAGTGTGTGAAGGCAGTTATTGAGAAAGAAGGAGGACACATAGAATAAAAACATTTTCTATTATGGACATTTTCTTGTGGCAAATAAATTCTCATGACTTTCAATAAACTAATTGGTCATACACTGTCTTTCAATCCCTGCATCAAAATATTGTACATTTTGCTTCCCCACCCTGTGTATATATATATATATATATATATATATATATATATATATATATATATATATATATATATACATATATATATATACACACACACACACCCACACACACACACACACACACACACACACATGGGTTAGAAGGTCTTCACAGAGGTAACAAGAACTGCCAACAGACAAAGGGAGACAGGAGTGTACTTGAGCAGAGCAGTGATCCCAGTCAGTCAGGTGTGAGGAAACACAGGAGAAGAGCAGGTGAAGGGGATGAGGGAACGACAGAAGACACACATTCAGCAAAACAAAACAGGAAAAGACAAAACAAAAAAACAGAAAGTAACTGAACAGTGACACTTTCCTTCATCTGCTGTTTATTTGACTGTTTTCATATCCAACTGTTTGTGTGCAGACCTGTGGAACTGAACTGGACTGGACTGGACTGGACTGGACTGAACTGAACTGGACTGAACTGGACTGAACTGAACTGGACTGGACTGGACTGGACTGAACTGGACTGGACTGAACTGGACTGAACTGGACTGAACTGAACTGGACTGGACTGGACTGGACTGGACTGGACTGGACTGAACTGGACTGGACTGAACTGGACTGGACTGGACTGAACTGGACTGAACTGGACTGGACTGAACTGAACTGAAGTGTACATCAGGACTGACCACACACACACACACACACACACACACACACACACCTACACACACATATGCACACACACACACACATATGCATACACTCACACACACAAACACACACATATGCACACACACACACACAAACACACACACATATGCACACAAACACACACACACACACACACACACACAAACACACACACATATGCACACACACAAACACATGCACACACACACACACACACACACACACACACACATGTTTGTTGAGTTGGTTAAACCACATAAATACATGTGTGTGTGTGTGTGTGTGTGTGTGTGTGTGTGTGTTTGTGTAGTTCATCCTTTCATCCACACACTCGTTTATCACTGGTTCAACAGTTGCACAAGTATATAAAAAAAAAAATCATGTTGCCGTTGGAGAAGGAGACCCAGGACGACAGGAGCCTGATCCTGTCAGGACCAGGACCCAGGTCCAGGGCCGGTGGGCCAGGGGCAGTATGTGTGCCTGTTGGGTCTGTGGGGGTCTGGTCTGAACCCCAGGAGCCTCCACAGCACCGTGGGAAAACTCATTTCCCATGATCCAAAGCGTGTCCTCAGAGTGCCGCACAGACACAAGGCCCAGCTGATCCAAGAGCTGCCGAAGAGGAGGTCAGGCCCCAGGTTAGGTCTGAGTGGAAGGAGGTGTTGGACTGGAGGTGTTGGACAGGAGGTGTTGGACAGGAGGTTCTGTAGAGAACCCACCCCCCAGGCCTTTCATCTGACCCCCTTCAGACTGAGTCTGGTCCACAGTGATGAGGCTGATGCTGTGCTCATATACATTCATTCAGGTGTTGTGTGTGTGTGTGTGTGTGTGTGCATGTGTGCGTGCGTGCGTGTGTGTGTGTGTGTGTGTGTGTGTGTGTGTGTGTGTGTAAACAGGTGTTGTCCAAAGGCTCATTGTGAGGCTGATGCAGTGTCAGTATCTGCAGGTTAGTTCTGTTCTTTGTGCTGATCCTCACAAACAACATTAGCATTTAGAGAGGCTATTACACACACACACACGCACGCACACACACACACACACACACGCACACACACACACACACACTTCATATCCATTACAGGTCTGAAGACCCCCACAGTCACACACAAAGAAAGAAAAGAAAAAAAACATCTGAAGGTTGAGATTGAAATGCTGTTTCTGTGGATGACAAATGTGTGTATGCGTGTGTGTGTGTGTGTGTGTGTGTGTGTGTAGGTGTGTGTGTGTGTGCATGTGTGTGTATGCATACGTATGTGTACATATGTGTGTGTGCATATGTGTGTGTACGTGTGTGTGTGCATGTGTGTGTGTGTGTGCATGTGTGTGTGCATATGTGTGTGTACATATGTGTGTGTGCATATGTGTGTGTATTTGTGCATGTGTGTGTGCACATATGTGTGTGTGTGTGTCTGTATGTGTGTGTGCATGTGTGTGCATATTTGTGTACATATGTGTGTGTGCGTGCATGTGTGTGTGCATATGTGCGTGTGTGCATATGTGTGCACATGTGTGTGTGTGTGTGTGCATATGTGTGTGTGTGCATATGTGTGTGTACATATGTGTGTGTCTATATGTGTGTGTGTATTTGTGCATGTGTGTGTGCACATATGTGTGTGTGTGTGTGTGCGTCTGTATGTGTGCGTCTGTATGTGTGTGTGCATATATGTGTGTTTGCATATGTGTGTGTGCATGTGTGTGCATATGTGTGTGTACATATGTGTATGTGTGTGTGCGTCTGTATGTGTGTGTGTGCATATATGTGTGTTTGCATATGTGTGTGTGCATGTGTGTGCATATGTGTGTACATATGTGTGTGTGTGTGCGTCTGTATGTGTGTGTGTGCATATATGTGTGTTTGCATATGTGTGTGTGCATGTGTGTGCATATGTGTGTGTGTGTGTGTGTGTGTGTGTGCAGATGAGGACCAGTTGTGATGCTACGTCTGTTCTTCATGTTCTTGTCCGTTCATCGTCCTCGTCAGCTGCAGTCATGTGTGGATCGATATA